>NC_053028.1:671944075-672245864 GCF_003073215.2 Triticum urartu
CTTCAAGATCTGCTTCCTTTGAAGATAATCATAGGAAAGCTTTTCATGAGTTGTTGAGAGAGTTTCATGACGACTTTCAAGTTCCTGATACTTAACGTGAAGATTTTTTATGTCTTCAATTAAGGATTCAGATCGAGTCATTTCAGCACCTAACAGATCATCGCTTCTGTCTAACAGTTTTTGAATATGTTCCATAGCTTTCTGTTGTTCAGTTGCAATTTTAGCAAGTGTTTTGTAGCTAGGTTTTGAACCACAATCAGAGTCATCGTCACTAGATGTTTGATAGTGAGTAGTGAGTGTGTTTACCTTGGCACCGCGTGCCATGAAGCAGTAGGTAGAAGCGGAGTAGTCCTTGTCATTTGCATCGGTGTCGGTGATGAGTCATTGTCTTCAGTGTTGAAGATGGACTTGGCAACGTATGCTGTAGCCAGACTAGCGACGCCTGAGTTCGGATTCCTCCTCAGACTCCACCTCCGCCTCCTCAGAAGCAGACTCCTCCTCTGAATCCATTTCCTTGCCAACAAACGCACGTGCCTTGCCAGATGAGCTCTTCTTGTGTGATGAAGACTTTGAGGAAGACTTGGAAGAAGACTTTGAGTATTTCTTCTTCTTCTTCTTCTTGTCGTCAGAGTCATATTCCTTGCTCTTCTTCTTCTTTTTTGTTCTCATTGTCCCACTGGACACTCAGAGATGAAGTGGCCAAGTTTCTTGCACTTGTGACATGTTTTCTTCTTGTAGTCATGAGCAGGAGCTTCATCATTCCTTGAACTTGATCGGGAAGACTTTCTGAAGCCTTTCTTCTTGGTGAATTTTTGGAACTTCTTGACAAGCATAGCAAGTTCCCTTCCAATGTCTTCAGGGTCATCAGAACTGCTGTCAGATTCTTCTTCAGATGAGGAGACAGCTTTTGCCTTCAAGGCACGAGTTCGCCCATAGTTTGGACCGTAGATCTCTCTTTTCTCCGAAGCTGAACTCATGTGTGTTGAGCCTCTCAAGTATGTCAGACGGATTCGAGTGTCTTGAAATCAGGACATTCTTTGAATCATCAGGGCCAGGATGTCAAACGAACTATCAAGTGATCTCAGCAGCGTCTTGACGACTTCTGTGTTTGGTAATCTCAGTGGCGCCGAGGGCTTGAAGCTCATTTGTGATGTCAGTGAGTCGGTCAAATGTGTGCTGGACATTCTCATTGTCATTTCGCTTGAAGCGGTTGAAGAGGTTGCGAAGGACACTGATTCTCTGATCTCTCTGGGTTGAGATGCCTTCATTGACCTTGGAGAGCCAGTCCCAGACCAGCTTGGATGTCTTCAAAGCACTCACACGGCCATACTGTCCTTTGGTCAGATGACCACAGATGATATTCTTGGCAGTAGAGTCCAGTTGAACGAATTTCTTGACATCCAAGCACCAGTGACACCTTCTCCAGCCTTGGGAACGCTGTTCTCGACGACATACCATAGGTCGACGTCAATGGCTTCAAGATGCATACGCATCTTATTCTTCCAGTAGGGATATTCAGTTCCATCGAAGACGGGGCACGCAGCGGAGACTTTAATTATCCCTGCAGTCGACATAGCTAAAACTCCAGGTGGTTAAACCGAATCACACAGAACAAGGGAGCACCTTGCTCTGATACCAATTGAAAGTGCGTTATATCGACTAGAGGGGGGGTGAATAGGCGATTTTTATGAAAGTCTTCAGAACATAGGAGTTTTGAAGACAAACGATAAAAATTATAAACCTATTACCATGCAGCGGAAGGTAGACTACACTAGGCAAACCATAGTCAAGTATTCAATGAAGTGAAAGCACAAAGACTAATAGCAGCTAGGTAGTAAGGATCAGGTAGGAAGATATTGTGAAGCCAAACAGAACACGCAGTCACTCAGTGAAGACAAATGATAGAGCAAACATACAATGACTTCACAAGGAGTAACAGTAAGTAAAGTGAAGTGAAGATGAAACCAGTGACTCGTTGAAGACAATGATTTGTTGACCAGTTCCAGTTGCTGTGACAACTGTACGTCTGGTTGGAGCGGCTAGGTATTTAAACCTTAGGACACACAGTCCCGGACACCCAGTCCTGAACACGCAGCTCAGGACACCCAGTCCTCACCGTATTCTCCTTGAGCTAAGGTCACATAGACCTCGCCCAATCACTCTGGTAAGTCTTCAAGGTAGACTCCCAAACCTTCACAGACTTCGTTCACCGGCAATCCACAATGTCTCTTGGATGCTCAGAACGCGACGCCTAACCGGCTGGAGGATGCACAGTCCTCAAGTGTAATAAGTCTTCAGATCACACAGACCAAGAAGACTTAAGTGATGCCCAATTCTTCTCTTGGCTTCTGGGTGGTTAGGGGCTTATCCTCGCAAGGAATTTCTCTCTCAAGGCTTCGAGGTGGGTTGCTCTCAAACGACAAAAGCCGTGCTTTCAATCTGAGCAGCCAACCATTTATGGTTGTAGGGGGTGGGCTATTTATAGCCACTTGGCAACCCGACCTGATTTGTCCAAAATGACCCTGGGTCACTAAGGAACTGACACGTATTCCAACGGTCAGAATTCAAACTCACACGGCAACTTTACTTGGGCTACAAGCAAAGCTGACTTGTCCGACTCTGGACAAGATTCGCTCTCATAGTCTTCACTCGAAGACATAGGTTTTTGGTTAGCATCACTTCAGTCATTCTGACTGGTTCTCTTGGACCCCACTTAACAGTACGGTGGTTCCTATGACTCAACACAAAAGAAAAAGAACTACGAAAGATCTAAGTCTTCGAGCTCCATAGGCTTCATATCGTGTCTTCTCTTGTCATAGTCTTCAATGTGAATATCTTCATATACCACCTTTGACTTCAATGTCTTCATACATTTTTAGGGGTCATCTCTGGTAGTAAAACCGAATCAATGAGGGACTTCTACCTGTGTTATCCTGCAATTCTCACAAACACATTAGTCCCTCAACTAGGTTTGTCATCAAATACTCCAAAACCAACTAGGGGTGGCACTAGATGCACTTACAAATCACCAAAAAGGGGGAGATTGTAAGGTCATCAAGTGCCACCCCTAGTTGGTTTTGGAGTATTAACGACAAACCTGGCTGAAGGACTAATGTGTTTGTGAGAATTGCAGGATAACATAGGTAGAGGTCCCTCATTGATTCGGTTTTCCAACCGGAGATGACCCTAAAAATGTATGAAGACATTGAAGTCAAAGGTGGTATGTGAAGACATCACATTGAAGACTATGACAAGAGAAGACATCACGTGAAGACTATGGAGCGCGAAGACATAGTTGTTTCATCGTTCTTTTTCTTCTTTGTTGAGTCATAGGGACCATCGTACTGTTAAGTGGGGTCCAAGTGAACCAGTCAGAATGACTGAAGTGATGCTTAACCAAAATCCTATGTCTTCGAGCGAAGACAATGAGAGCAAATCTTATCCAGAGCTGGATAAGTCAGCTTTGCTTGTAGCTCAAGTAAAGTTGTCGTGTGTGTTTGAAATTGGACCGTTAGAACACGTATCAGTTCCTTTAGTGACCCAGGGTCATTTCGGAACAAATCAGGTGGGTTGCCTAGTGGCTATAAATAGCCCGCCCCCTACACCATAAATTGGTTGGCTGCTCAGAAGTTAGTGCACGGACTTTTTCTTTGAGAGCAACCCACCTCCGAAGCCTTTGAGAGAGAAATCCTTGCGAGACAAAGCCCTAAACACCCAGAGCCAAAGAGTGTTAGGCATCACTTGAAGTCTTCCTGTCTGTGTGATCCTGAAGAACTTATTTACCACTTGAGGACTGTGAATCCTCCAGGCCCGGTTAGGCGTCACGTTCTGAGCCATCCAAGAGTCATTGTGGATCGCCGGTGAACGAAAGTCTGTGAAGGTTTGGAAGTCTACCTTGAAGACTTACCATAGTGATTGGGCGAGGACTGGGTGTCCTTAGCTCAAGGGGAATAAGGTGAAGACGCGGTCTTCTAAGTTGAATCTCAAGCCTCCCTAACCAGACGTACAGTTGTCACAGCAACTGGAACTGGTCCAACAAATCATTGTCTTCAACGAGCCACTGGTTCTATCCTTCCCATCTCTTTATTTGCAGATTGGTCCTTGTGAAGTCATTGCCTGTTTGCATTATCTATTTTGTCTTCACTGTGTGACTGCTTGTTTCTGATTGGCTTCATACTATCTTCCATCCTGAATCTATACTGCCTAGCTGCTATTAGTCTTTGTGCTTTCATTTCATTGAATACTTGATTATGGCTTGCTTAGTGTAGTCTACCTTCTGCTACATGGTTATAGGTTTATTTCTATCGTTTGTCTTCGAAACTTCCATGTTTTGAAGACTTTCATAAAATCGCCTATTCACCCCCCTCTAGTCGATCACTAGCACTTTCAATTGGTATCAGAGCAAGGTACTCCCTTGTTCTGTGTGATTCGGTTTAACCACCTGGAGTTTTAGCTATGTCGACTGCAGGGATAATCAAAGTCTCCGCTACGTGCCCAGTCTTCGATGGAACTGAATATCCCTACTAGAAGAATAAGATGCGCATGCATCTGGAAGCCATTGATGTCGACCTCTGGTATGTCGTCAAGAATGGCGTTCCCAAGGCTGGTGAAGGTGTCACCGCTGCTGATGTCAAGAAGTTCGTTCAACTGGACTCCACTGCCAAGAACATCATCTGTGGTCATCTGACCAAAGGGCAGTATGGCCGTGTGAGTGCTCTGGAAACATCTAAGCTAGTCTGGGACTGGCTCTCCAAGGTCAACGAAGGCGTCTCAACCCAGAGAGATCAAAGGATCAGTGTCCTTCGCAACCTCTTCAACCGCTTCAAGAGAAACGACAATGAGAATGTTCAGCTCACGTTTGATCGCCTCACTGACATCACAAATGAGCTTCAAGCTCTCGACGCTACTGAGATCACCAAGCATGAAATCGTCAAGACACTCCTGAGATCACTTGACAGCTCATTTGACACCCTAGCCCTGATGATTCAAGAACGCCCTGACTTCAAGACACTCGATCCGTCTGACATACTTGAAAGGCTCAACACACATGAGTTTCAGCTTTCTGAGAAAAGAGATATCTATGGTCCCAACTATGGCGAACTCGGCCTTGAAGGCAAAAGTTGTCTCCTCATCTGAAGAAGAATCTGACTGCAGTTCTGATGATCCTGAAGACATTGGAAAGGAGCTTGCTATGCTTGTGAAGAAGTTCCAAAAATTCACCAAGAAGAAAGGCTTCAGAAAGTCTTCACGATCAAGCTCAAGGAATGATGAAGCTTCTGCTCATGACTACAAGAAGAGAACATGCCACAAGTGCAAGAAACCTGGTCACTACATCTCTGAGTGTCGCAGTGGGACAATGAGAACAAAAAGAAGAAGAAGAGCAAGGAATATGATTCTGACGACAAGAAGAAGAAGAAAATACTCAAAGTCTTCTTCCAAGTCTTCATCACACAAGAAGAGCTCATCTGGCAAGGCTCGTGCGTTTGTTGGCAAGGAAATGGATTCAGAGGAGGAGTCTGCTTCTGAGGAGGCGGAGGTGGAGTCTGAGGAGGAGTCCGATTCTGGCGTTGCAAGTCTGGCTACAGCCTACGTTGCCAAGTCCATCTTCAACACTGAAGACAATGACTTCATCACCAACGCTGATGCTAATGACAAGGACAACTCCGCTCCCACCTACTGCTTCATGGCACGCGGTGCCAAGGTAAACTCACGCACTACTCACTATCAAACATCCAGTGAAGATGACTCTGATTGTGGTTCCAAACCCAGCTACAAAACACTTGCTAAAATTGCAACTGAACAACAGAAAGCTATGGAACATATTCAAAAACTGTTAGACAAAAGCGATGACCTGTTAGATGCTGAAATGACTCGATCTCAGTCCTTAATTGAAGACATAAAAAATCTTCATGTTAAGTATGAGGAACTTGAAAGTCATCATGAAACGCTCTCAACAACTCATGAAAAGCTTTCCTATGATTATCTTCAAAGGAAGCAAGATCTTGAGAAATTGAGAGCGGCTCGTGAGATCTTCAAAAGGAAAACGAGTCACTTCGTCCAAACAGATCTATACTGCCTAGCTGCTATTAGTCTTTGTGCTTTTATTTCATTGAATACTTGACTATGGCTTGCTTTTTGTACTCTACCTTCCGCTGCATGGTAATAGGTTTATTTCTATCGTTTGTCTTTGAAACTTACATGTTTTGAATACTTTCATAAAAATCGCCTATACACCCCCCCTCTAGTTGATCACTAGCACTTTCAGTTTGGTCTTCGGAAGGGTTTCGGAATTCACCGGAAGGGGTTCTGGATGTTTTCCGAAATGTTTGGGTACGAGAACACTTTATTTAGGCCAAAGGGGAAAGCCCACAAGGTTTTTGGAAAGCGCAAAAGGAAGTTTTGCGGAGTCCAGGGGCCAGACACTAGGGTCCCTGGCGTCTGGCCCTGGAGTCCGAGAAGGACTCTTGCCTTTTGGGTGAGACCGACTTTGTGGGGGATTTTACTCCAAGTTTCGACCCCAAGACTCAACATATAAATAGAGGGGCAGGGCTAGCACCCAAGATGATCAAGAAACACCAAGCCGTGTGTCGGCTGCCCCGTCCCCTCTAGTTTATCCTCCGTCATAGTTTTCGTAGTGCTTAGGCAAAGCCCATGCGGAGATTGTTATTCACCAACACCGTCACCACACCATCGTGCTGCCGGAACTCATCTACTACTTCGCCCCTCTTGCTGGATCGAGAAGGCGAGCACGCCATCGAGTTGAACGTGTGCCGAACGAGGAGGTGCCGTACGTTCGGTACTTGATCGGGTCGGATCGTGAAGGTGTACGACTACATCAACCGCGTTGATAAACGCTTCCGCTTACGGTCTACGAGGGTACGTAGACAACACTCTCCCCTCTCGTTGCTATGCATCACCATGATCCTTGCGTGTGCGTAGGAATTTTTTTGAAATTACTACGTTCCCCAACAGTGGCATCCGAGCCAGGTTTTATGCGTAGATGTTATATGCACGAGTAGAACACAAGTGAGTTGTGGGCGATATAAGTCATACTGCTTACCAGCATGTCAACTTTGGTTCGGCGGTATTGTTGGATGAAGCGGCCCGGACCGACATTACGCGTATGCTTACGCGAGACTGGTTTTACCGCGTGCTATGCACACAGGTCTAGCGGGTGTCAGTTTCTCCAACTTTAGTTGAACCGAGTGTGGCTACGCCCGGTCCTTGAGAAGGTTAAAACAACACTAACCTTGACAAACTATCGTTGTGGTTTTTATGCGTAGGTAAGAACGTTCTGTTGACACACGAACACGTCACATGTACCCTCGACGCCGGGGGTGATGCACCGCAGCTCATGTCGAAGGAGACCCGACCGACAGCGCGATACGCAAGACAGTCGACGGGCGCTTTTGCAGACCCGAAAACCCCACACCCCCGGGAGGGACCCCGTCAGGGAGTGCGGCGGCTATGGGCTGCCCTAGGTCGATTCGCTCGCCCCTAGAGCCTCGGGATTCGCAGCTCTCAAACACGAAGAACAGCGAAGAACGAGATAGAAAAACGGTGGAGAGATAAAACGTAGATGAAAAAGTAGTATATTGATTTGTTCGATTGTGTGTTGTTCAATCGGCCGTCACCCCCAACATATATAAGAGGCGGCTGGACTTCCCGTACAAGTAAAGGATTCATCTAGGCTTTCCTTACAAGAAAAATTACATCAATTCACGTCCTAGAGTCCTAATTCTATTCCAACTCGGATTCAGTCTGAATCTGGCCCAAACTCTGTCTTCCTTCTTGCGCGGGCCGCCGGGCTTGCATATGATCTCCGATCGAGACGGCCCAAATATCAAACTTGTGCGCCTCGACGATACGAACAACTCTCATGTTGATCATTTTTTCAAATAAGGCCATCTTGAATACTTTTCGAGGTCATCTTTATCTTCCAGTCGGACTCGGTTTTGCAGTAGACTGGATTATCCGAGTCTCGTAGTGAATTTGTAGGCTATATATTATCTCTGATGATGATGACTCCAAAATCAAAATTTACCGTCTTGATGATACGCACAACTTCTGTATTGAACACTTCTTCATCCAAGGTCATTTTGATAAACTTTCGAGCACATGTTCAATTTCACTCGGACTTGAGCTCATCCACTCGGATATTAGATACTTTCACTCGGATCGTCCGATTGGACTTTTTCACTCGGAAGACAATCTTTCACTCGGATGACTATATTTCCACTCGGATGACTATATTTCCACTCGGAAGGCACTATCTTATTCACTCGGATGACTATATTTCCACTCGGAAGGCACTATCTTATTCAATCGGCAAGTTTTCGTCCCGATGGTAATCTTTTCACTCGGAATATTTTCACCTGGACGACAATTTCACTCGGATGATCATATTTTCACTCGGATGACTACATTTCCACTTGGATAATAATAAGTTCATCCGGTCAGCAAACTTTCACTCGACGTAAACTTTCACTCGATAAACTTTTCACTCGGATTTCCGACTGAAAACATAGCCCGATCTTGATTTGTCTCTCCAGGCCTCATATGATCTCGGATTGAGACGAATTATATATGAAAATCGATCGGCTCGACGAGACGAAACTTTTCCATGTTGAAGGTTTTTCGATTCAAGGCCGTATTGATGGCCGAATTACTCGCGCAACCTATCAGACAAGTGTCTGGCACCTCGCGCCATATTTCCGTTGAGGTTCAGTCTGCAGTATATTGCCTCTAACTTTTGCATATGAACTCGGATTGAGATGATTTATATATCAAAATCGATTGCCTCGACGAGACGAAGACAATTCCTTAAGAGTGCTCCTTCATCCGAGGTCATCTTGAAGACGTGATTGGCCAAAAACCACTCGGAACACTGATTTCTGCCACTCGGGGTACAATTTCGAACCATAAGATGGGTTCACATGATGATAACCTAAACATCAACGTTGTTCCACTCGGCGATGTGAAACTTACCATGATGAAAAGCCTTTCACTTGAAGCCATATCATTTTCTTTTATGCCATGCCAAAATCTGATGTCAACACATGCCCCCCTGTTTTACGGCAAAACTTGCACGCCAAAAAATAATACGCAAGGTGTTTGTTCTAAGGATGATGTCAACACTCCATCGGCCATTTATTTTTCTTAGGGCGATAATTATGTATCGACCATGTTTGTGCTAAGGGCGATAATCGTATATCGGCCATTGCCTACTTATGCTTCTTGTCACACACTCGGGTGGTATTTCTTCAAGTATTTGCCATTGAGAGCTCTAGGTAACACCATCCCTGGTACGGATTCCACCAAATAAGAGTTTCTGGGAACTACTCTTGAAATCCTAAAAGGACCTTCCCAACTCGGAGACCACTTCCGAATTTTCTATCTCTTGAACCAATCGGTAGAATCGCTTTCCAGACGAGATCACCAACTTAAAAATTCAACTTTACTTTCTTATTGTAAGCCCTTGCCACCCTCAACTTATCTCTCTCTATGGCCTTCAAAGCAGCCAAACGTTTATCGGCAACCTCATTAATATTGTCCATCATCAAGTTATAAAAGTCTATTGCCGATAAATCATTTTGTTTGGCTATTCACAAAGCATTAAAATTTACTTCCACCGGTAAAGCAGCCTCCTAACCATACACTAGCTCATATGGAGTCACCTTCGTAGCACCATACCATGAGATTCTATGTGCCCATAAAGCTTCAGACAACAACTCATGCCATCTCCTTAGATTATCCTCAATCTTCTTCTTGATGAGCTTGATTAAAATTTTATTGCTAGACTCAGCTTGTCCATTAGCTTGGGCATAATACGGAGAGGAATTGAGCAGCTTTATGTTATAATATTGGGCAAACTCTCTGACTTGGTGTGACATGAAAGATGAACCTTCATCTGTAGTTAACGTTTGAGGAATACTGAATCTATGAATAATGTGCTTGGTTATGAATTGAATTACCTCCGTATGTGTCATGTTCTTGAGAGGTATTGCTTCAGACCATTTGGTGATATAATCGATTGCCACCAATACAAACCGATGACCCTTTGAGGAAGATGGATGAATTTTCCCAATAAAGTCTAAACCCCATCCTTTGGAAGGCCACAGCTTTATAATAGGATGTAACATAGTAGCAGGAGCCAATTGAATATCACCAAATTTTTTACAAGAGTCACACCCTTTACAATATCTGAAGCAATCATTAATCATAGTCGGCCAATAAAACCCAGCACGTTGCAATAACCACTTCCTCTTGGGAGCCGACTGATGAGTGGCACAAATGCCTTCATGTACCTCCCATAGCAACTCTTGCTTTGTCCTCGTCCAAGCACTTTAGAAGAACATCATCGATCGTTCGGTGATAAAGACCATCATCTCTCATTGTATACTTGAAAGCCATACGCCGAACATCCCTGTCCACCCTTTAACTCGGATTGCGCAAGTAATCAACAATGGGTTCCTCCAGTCGGAATTGTCACCTACACTAGATTTTTTGTTAATGGCCGAACCAGTGGGTTCTGGTTCGGCCTCTTCTATACTAGTAAGACAAGACATCGGTCTTTGAGAAATATGAAACATGCCATGATCAACATGATATCCGGATTCTTGTTATGCCAACTCATTTGCTTTCCAATTGTCATGTCTAGATATATGAGCAATGCTAAAACAATCCAAAGTAGAAATTATATCTAGACATTTATCAAGATAAACATTAAGTGATTCGTCCAGACACTGAAAGACTTTGGATACTTGCTGCACCACTAGTAACGAATCACCATAAGCCACAATATGTGTAACACCTATAGCATGTAACATCTCTAGGCTGAATAATAATGCTTCATATTCGGTCTGATTGTTTGTGCAAAAATATTCTAGGCGGCATGAGGCATCAAAAACAGCACCATGAGGAGATATGTAAACAATACCAACACCTTGTCCATTGCTACAAACTAAACCATCAAAATATAATCTACACGGTACTAGTGAGACAAGGTTTATATCAACATCGCTTGTCATCAATCCGATGTTCAACAATAAAACTAGCAACGATTTGGCATTTTATGGATTTAAGAGATTCATAAGCCAAATCATATTCAATCAAAGAATAAGCCCACTTGCCAATTCTACCACTAAGAATTGGCCTATGCAACATGTATTTAATGACATCAGTTTGACAAGCTACTATGCAAGCACTCGGCACTAAATAATGTCTCAATTTTGTGCAAGCATAATATAAGCATAGACATGGTTTTTCAATAAATGTATACGTTGTCTCAGCGTCCATTAAGCGCCTGCTCAAATATGTAATGGCATGCTCTTTTCCTTCGGTATCTTGAGTCAAAATAGCACCAATAACACCTTCCTCTGCTGCAATATAAAGCTTAAAGGGCTCCCTATGATTGGGTGCTTTCATCACCGGAGGAGTGCACAAATAATTCTTGATCATATCAAAGGCTTCTTGCTGTTTTCCCCCCAAGTGAAATCAACATCATTCTTTAACCAAAGGATAGGAGTAAAAGCATAAGCTTTCCCTGATAGATTAGCTATGAACCTACTCAAATAATTGATCTTGCCAAGGAACTTTTGCATATCTCTCTTGCATGTTGGAGCCTCCACTTTCTGTATGGCCTCTATCTATTTGGGATCAATCTCTATTTCATGTTCATGAATAATGAAACCCAAAAAATTTTCAGCTGACATGCCGAATGCACACTTTAAAGTTTTCATCTTTAGTCCATACTTTTTCATTCTTTCAAAAGCTAAACGCAAATCGGCCAAGTGAGATTCAAAATCATCCGATTTGACAACAATATCATCAATATAAACTTCAAGTACGACACCGAGTAAATCATGAAAAATCAAATTCATAGCCCTTCGCTATGTGGCGCCAACATTTTTTAATCCGAATGTCATCACTGTCCACTCGAATAAACCAAGGAAACCAGGGCAACAAAAACCTGTCTTGGACATGTGCTCTTCGGCCATAAAAATTTGATTGTATCCAGCATTACCATCTAGGAAGCTAATAACCTTATGTCCAGAAGCATCATTAATAAGCATACCGGCTATTGGCATGAGATACTCATCTTTGGGTGTAGCCCTATTCAAATCTCTGAAGTCAATGCACACCCTCAACTTGCCGGATCATTTCTTCTCCACTGGAACAATGTTAGAAATCCACTCGGCATACCTGCAAGGTCTAATAAAATTAGCTTTAATCAAACAACCAATCTCTTCCTTGATCCGGTCATATGTTTTTGGATTAAACTTTCTGGCCGATTGTTTGTAAGGTCTAAAACCGGCCTTTTTAGGTAACCGATGCTCCACTAGCTCTCGGCTTAAACCGGACATCTCATGATATTCCCATGCAAAGCAATAAACATATTCTTTCAATATCTCGATTAACTTAGTTTTACAATCGGCTTTCCATTTTGTTTTACAAATATCGGCAGAGTGAGTGAACCATCTCCAATATCTATCTCTTCTAATGGATCGGTCGATGTAAAACTTTGTCCAAGTTTATCCATGTCATCCAACTCCTATATAGACTCATACATATCGTTCTCGCTGGACCGATATTTTACAAGACGTTTTTGTAACCACTCGGAACTAGAATCCATTTAAACCTATCATACCTTGGAACCGATTGCTCTCAATCGGCTTTAAAGAGACGGGAGCAAAACCATTCTTGGTCGCGCTGAGAAAATCAAACTCTGACAAGTCGCGTCCCATAAAGGAAGCTGCATTGGGATGTTGCCAATCCACCGATGCATCGACCAAAGCAACACAGGCTGAATTATCCGTATGAATGATTTCCACCGCATCATCAACCCACTGGATCAAAAACTGGTGCATGGTGGATGGCACGCACTGATTTGCATGAACCCAATCTCGGCCTAATATGACGTTGTAATTACCTTGCACCTCAGAGACAAAAAATGCAGTAGCCAACGTCTTGCTTCCGACTATAAGTTCCACATATATCACACCTTTGGCTTCTGTTTTCTCTTTGCCTTCAAATCCATTAAGCACCATATTCGTCTTTATCAACTCTTCATCGGGCAAACCCAATTTCTTGAAGACCGAATAGGGCATAAGTTTTACCACGGCACCACCATCAACAAGCATTCGAGTGAGCGGTGATCCATTGATATGACCTCTGCGATACAACGGTTTCAGATGCGTTACTGGGTCTTTTGGCTTCTCGAATATTGTGTTTTTAAGTCCAAAATCCAGCTGAGCCACTTCCCCTTCCTCATCTACAGCCCGAAACTCAACAGGTAAGTAATATACCATATTGATATCCATACCTTCATGAACTGGCGTCGACTCATAATCTAACATATCATGCTCTTCCTCAAGTGCATCCACCGATTCTGAAATCTGTCCAAGTGAAGGAGAAGTAAGAAGTGTCACAGACGATGTGATAGTTGATGCGTCGTCCTCCTTTGGTGATGTAGGTATTGCTGTGATAGATGTAGAAGCTGTTCTATCTTGTATTTGTTTAGGCCTCCACACTTGTTTTGCTGGAAACATGGGTCAAGTGTCATTGAACAATTTATCCCTTTGCTTCTCGTCCTCCTGTTCTGCCATCTCTTGACACCTTAACCTCTGTAGTTTCCTCTTCTGTGTCTTTGTTAGCCCTGGAGGACACCCCTTTGGTTGAGTGTATTTAGGATCTCTCATCTTTATTTGTCTGGTGCTTGCTTCATGGTCATTAGCCGAGTGCTTTGGCGCGATAGAAAGTATCGGCTCAGTCGGATTGCTATGCACAATTGGCTGATGTATGGCAAATGTTACGGTGCCGAAGATAAGTGAGTCGGCATCCATTTTTTCCTTGCCTTTTCTTGACTCAACTGCTGCAACACTTGGTGACTTAACATGCCATTCTTTTTTACTTTCCATATGCATGAAATTTCCACTCAGGTGTGCTTTTTTACTCGGATGGAATCCACTCGGATGGATGTCACTAGAATGGAATTCACTCGGATGGAATCTACCTGGCGACATTTTTTCACTCGGATAGCTTCCACCTGGGTGCATTCTTACACTAGGATAGTTTCCACCCGGTCACATATTTTGACCAACCGACTGATAGTTATCGATGTTCAGTCGGCCATTATATGAGTATTCAAGTCAGTCCCAAACAGTTTGCCTCTGCTCTTCTAGAAAAAGCGCCTTTGGTCCACTCGGTTTCATATACCGACTGAACATATCATCTGATGGTGAACTTGGTTGCTTCAAGTATGATGGCCGATTAGAGCTGGAACCAGCCGATGGATTGGCATATTTGGACAGCAACATATCAAAAGTTGGTTTGATCCGCTTGCGCTGTACTTTAACTTCATTCCTCTTCCACATGCCAACTTCTGGACTCTTGGGCTTGACAAATTTTACACAAGCATTTTCTTGCACTTGTGGTTGCCCCCCAAGTGTAGGATTCTTGATGGTGATTTTGATCACTTCCTTACCATCGGGTTACTTATCAAGTATGACTTGTCTCCCCAGAACCTTGTTGCCCTCCTTGTCTTTCCTACGCTCACCAACAATCACGTTAGCTTTATTAGCAGATTCGGCTACCTTCGGCCGAATGAGTAGCTTCTTTCCCTCCAAATCCATGGTATTCATTGGAAAGGGTTGTTTATCAACTTGCATCTCGGAAAAGTTCAATCATCCATCATTAATGGCTGATTCACTGGTGCACGTCAGTATAAACAAACGGTTTTTAACCTCTTTCCGTGACGGCATTTGGACCCGTCGCCGAGTGAGTGTCGGCGATAGGGGGGTCCTTCTCACACGACCCAGAAACCATCGGGGATATGCCCTCCCGGCACACACGCTCGGCAAAATGAGGTCGTGTGCGATTGACGAGTGTTCAAATACAGAAATACATACAGTAAAGCTAAAATATACAATTATACAGGCGAAATTGTTTCCGGTCGCAAGTACATCACATATAGTCAGTTCCCGCTAAACGTTTCCGTTCATATGTACATCCCACACAGTCGCTCCAAGGAAAACGTATCCGTTCACAGGTACAACACACACAATTTTTCCCGTTGAATCGTTTGCGTTATTGAATGTATCACACACGGTCCGTAGAAGAAACTGTGTAGCAAAGGCTGTCAATCACACACAGTTTTCATGTGGTAAACATTTGGGCAAGGTGGCCTAACGCAAACAGTTTTCAAGAGAAAGTCGTGTGTGATTGTTCATTGATCCAAAACAATTTATTCCTAGAAACTGTGTGTGTGGCCTGAGGTCATCGCCCACGGTACTTTTTCAATAACAGTTTTCAATAGCAAAACCCAATTAGCATGCTATTTCACCATTAGCAGGTTAATTGCCCTATCATTAATAATCCATTTATTAATCTAATTGACATTCATATTAAGCACACAATATATTTCATTTCCATATTAAGGAAGCAAAATGCCATAAGTGAAATATATCAGAGTACAACATGATATAGCTTCAGCACTCAGCTACCCCATTACACAACTGCACCAGCACCAAGTTCCACATGAAACATTTAGAACCTTTCAAAATTAGCATCATACACAGTATATAGATAGATGCATCTCATCTGGAAAACTGCTGAAGCGAAAGGCGAATATTGAGCCTTCATTCATGTTGATGGTCTTTGCAACTTTAGGCCAGTGCATGTGTATGATTGACCGTCCATCCTTCATCCTCTACAGGAACACTTCAATATTGAACCGTGGGTGTTGTATGAAAACCTTCCTCGCCTCCTGACCATAGAGGTGGTTCGAGAGGTAATCATCAGTGAACTGCTTTGGAAAGGCCTGAAAACAAGGATGTGCATAAATATCTTCTCCATATTGGAAATGGGGCAAAGGAATAAAAAAAGGAAAGGTATAATAGTTAGTACCATCTTGTAGTGAAATGATGTCTTCTTAATTGTGCAGACAAAGATTGTAACAACCTGGATTTTAGCCCTTCTCTTTTTCCTTTGATTTACTTGGATTTCCTGTTTTGTTTTGCTTTTCTGTGGCTATGTGGTTCTAAAACTTGGGAAGATCATGTCTTCCTAGGTTTTATAGTGGCTTGTCACCCTCATCATCATCCCAAGATCATGTCATTTCCATGCTTGACCTAACCCAAAATTCTTTTGTTGGGAATATTCCTTTTCTGATAAAGGAATAACCCTTAAAACCCTAGGTTGTGAAGCAACCAAGATTTCTGTCACTCCTAAAATTCCCCAAATAATTCTCATAAATTTTTTGGGTAATATCTTTCTCAAATATGGCAAAATATATCATTGGCCATGTTTCCCATCATGTTCAATAAATTCATTTCCTATTCTATCCTAAATGGCACATTATGAAGCAAGTGCTATTTATCTTTGCTCATTTGAACCCAAACTTCTGGGACATCTTTTCATGTACAAATAATTGACCTGTGCCAAAATTCAACTCCATTTGCCTACTAAATATTCCTGAGCAACTTTTCAAAGTTCATGTCTGAGGGAAGTGATTGTGAAGGAAGTACAAGCTAGGCATATCCAAATGAGTTTAAATTTTGCAAGGTACTTTATATGATCTTATCATGACTCTCCACCAAATATGAGCTCATCTAACTCATCTATGTGAGCCCAGCTCCTAATCTTAGTTTCTGGTCAGATTTTCAGTTTGTGAAGCAACTATATTTTATATTGCTTCATTTAAGCTGAAACTTTTCCATGGCATTCTTCAATCCATATAAACTCCCTCCACCAAGTGTTAGATCAATTAGTTAATCCAATTGCCCTGTGCAATCTTTCCAAGTTTCTGTCCAGAATGAAGCTTTGTGAAGCAAGTGCCACTTTGGTATTTCCAAATGGCATGAAATCTTTACAGCAGCTTCATATCATCTTATAACCCCTCCATGCCAAATTTCAGCTCACAGAAATCAAGTATGTGAGTATATCATCCAAATCCCTAATTCTAGCCAGTATTGCACTTTCTACAGCAACCCTCATCTGAACTCCTCATCTTAGTCTGTTTTTGGCTGATCAGCATCACCTTAGTGTGTGATCATCAACAGACAAACTCTTTACCACCTTACCTAGCTGGTTTAACCACAGAGAGTTACAAACACAATCTTACTGATTTACTTTGGATATTAGTGCAAATCTCTTCTTTGCCCCTAGACCTATTTATTTCCTCATTTGGACTAAGGGCACGACGGTCTATCTACTAGACATGGTTGGCCACGCCAAAGAGCGCCCCTTGCGCAAGTGCGCATGGTGATCACGCTTGCGTCATGGCTAAACGCTTGCTCTGGCTTGTTCCGCCCGCTGTTCTTGTCTCCTCCCTCCTCGTCTCGACCTCCATTCATGTCCTAGAGCTCGCCCGTTCTCGACTGCATCGCCCTGCATCACTGCTTCATCGTGGTTCGCCATCAATGCGCCGCTAGAACAGTGCCCGTGCCATGCCCAGCCTCTGACCACCATTAGAGCACTGCTCAAGCTCGCTTGTGAGCTCCAGAGCCTTCCCCTCGGCTATATAAGCGTACCCCAAGTCCCTCCGCACCTCAACCATCTCTCCCTCGCCTCATTTTCTCTCTGGAATCGCCCCATCTCGTCAGAGTTCCCCTCTGTCCACCATGGCCGCCTCGGCCTCGGCTTGGGTCCGGACACCACAGGCCTCCCCTCGTCTCCCAACACCTCCACTGCCTCCCCCTCGTCGTGCTGAGTTGCCCCACCCACTTGCCCCTCGCCGAAGAGCCCTGCATCACCCATAGCCACCGCCACCTGCTCCTGGCGTCGCTGTTCACCGTGCCTCCACTCCTCCCCGGCGCCCCTTCCCCTCTGAATGGAGGCGGCGCAGCCCCGCGGTGCCACTGGTGCCCTCGGCCGGGCCGGGGATCGCCGGAGCTGGCCGGCCCCTTGGCCGGTTCCCTCCCCTGCTCTACCTCTGCTTCACGTAAGGAACAGGGCGAGCGGGAGGTAGAGGACGAGCGCCTGTGCCCCCTCCCCCTACCCCTGGGCCCCACGCGCCAGTGGCCTAGGCGCCTCATCCCATGTGGCAAGTGGAGACGGTTTTCAATGAGTATGTCTCCTCTTTTCTGAAAGTGTATTCTATTTCTACTTCGGCCTGAAGTACGTTTTCTAAGTCAGAAAGCGTATTTTCTGAAATCTGTTTCTAACTTATCCACTCAGGGACCCATTGGTGATAAAATCTTCACAGATTGGTCCTTCATCTTCCACACCTCATGACTCCGCAACCGTAACTCCGATTGAGGTGAAACCAGCGCTCACTTCTTCATCTCGTCGAGCTCTATTTTTTGGTACCATTTTCACTAGTTGTTCTCACAGTGAAAATGACCATTTTGCCCTTGCCTCTAATCATCCCCCTCCGAGAAAGAACTGTCTGACGTTTTGTTTCGCGGCTTCACCGCACTTCTTCCTGGAGTCTCCGTCACCCCCAAGCAAGCCACAATACCCACTTGCATGATAGTCATGCTGTAACCATGGTTCTCAACTTGAATATTTATTAAATGTTTGCTTGTTTAAAATATGGTTATCGTTGTTTCGGTAATGCTTCTGGGTTAGTGCTTCCTTTCTTGCTATGTTGTTATGCACCTAGTTTTCATGCCTTGCTAGTTGCTAGTATTCCTTTCACATGCTTATGCTTGCGAGTAGTACATGTTGATGTTGGTAATGGTCTTCAGTGCATGACTGCCATATGTCCCGAGTACCGTTGTTATGTATGTTCCATTGCATCCAGTTGATTAAATGCTTGCATGATGGCATTGCTGGTATGTTCTTGCATGATATTTATTGTTGATGCTAGTGGTCATGTTGTGCTATGAGTAGTGTTGTACTGGTAATATTCATGCTCTTCATTATGCCATACTTAGTTGGAGATGATTCATTGTTGATATGGTGGATAGTTATGTTGCACCCGTGCTTATGTTGATATCATGCTCAGGCGTTGTAATTGTATCATGTTATTTTATCATGGCTCAGCATATTTGCATTCAAGTTTAACCGGATTAAATTGAACTTGAACACATGTTGGCTGAGTCATGGTGCCACCACATCGAACTGACCAGTGCAACCACGCTTACCTTTATGGGAAGGTCCTAACTGGGTCTATTGTCGTGCCTCTCGCCGGTGCCTCCAACTAGGGAAGGTTATGGGCGTGCGGTACCCTGGCCCGGTAAGCACACATAACCTTGTGTGCCCGTTGTTGTTATTATGGATCCGGTCCCCGTGAGGGACGTTTTGGCCACGACGGTGGTCGTTGTGTCTTTGGTAGACACGGGGCCACCCAGGACTAGCCAAGTTGGGAGTGGGTCGGAGTGGCCGGGAGAGTGTCATGGAAGTAGATCGATTTTGTCGGAACGCCGTTGGTCCACCCGAATGGGAGTGCGAGGCCATGGGTTCCGTAGTGTGGGTACAATGTACTAACCTCTGCAGAGTGTATACTAAATCTATCGATAGTCATGCCCGCGGATAAGGGCCCAGTTCGTAGTAGGTGACACTATGAGTCAGCAGTAATAATAATAATGTTCTTAATAACAACCCCGGTTCAATGATGAGATAAGTTGGTTGTGATCGCCGGAAAGATCACCGTTTGAGACCAAGTGTTTGTCATGGTTGTGATCGCCGGAATGATCACCGTGGTATCGAGGATACCGAGTTGTTGGATATCCGTGATGTTGTGCGAGAATCATGGGTAAAGATCAAGCTCCTTCTGGTCATTTGATGATTACTACGGTATTGTTCATACCAAGCTTGATTTGATCCTTAGATGATTGTGTAATGTCCGAGGTTGGTAAGTGATGCATGTGATGGTTACGACGTAACCCGAGCAGAATAAATGGTGCATGTAGTGTCATCATGTTGCATGCTAGTATCATCAGATTTATATGTTCATGCCATGATCATATTGTTCTAGCGATATTATGTTCATGTTGTTCATGTCATGTTATCCTGATGACCTCATGAGAATTCCTGCTTAACCTATAATTTCCATGTTGTTGTTTGTCTTGAATGCTTATGGTTATTGTGAGCTTACAAGTACATTCAATGTACTGACCTGGTGTGTCATGCCAGTTTACAGGTCGTGCCTGGATTGCTTGCTTGTTTGGTGTTGTTCTCGTGTTCGCGAGCTAGGATAAACGTTCCAGCCAGAGTCCCTGCGGATTGGAGTCCATCATCGTCGTCCGTTGTTCCGCTGCCAGTAGTCGTTCCGCTCCTTCGAGTTGTTATGCTGCTTGTATAGAGCAACCGTGGTTGGCATAGTGTCGCCGTGCCGATGTTATTCATTGTAATATCGGAACCCGTATATTCATATTCGTGTTGTAATAGAGAGCTGGATTGTTCTATACTAAGCAGTGTCGTATTCCAGAAGACTTCACCTTGATCTCTGGGCTAGAATACGGGGCGTTCTGGTTTTCTCTGAGCGGGGGTGCCACAGGCTTGCTATCAGAGCAGGTCTGGCTGTAGAGCGTCCAAGTCCGCTGGAATGTTAGAAAACGGTACTATAGTGTCTGGTTGTTGCCCTTGCTTGCTGCATTTGGTTGTTGCATTTGTTTGCTGCATATAGTCTTATTTCTGAGTTAGTCCGAGACGCTATTCAAGCCATGAGATTGCTTGGTGTCGCTATACCTCGGTCTCCACTAGCTTCTCCAGATCCTCCGCCTCGTCCATCTGGAGTTTCAGAGTCAGCAGTTCCACTCGCTGGTCCCTTAGTTTCCTCGTCAGTGCAAGAGCGTTTGCTCAAGCGTAGGATGTAGTCCTTCGTGTAGCGCTTGTGCATCCGCTGTAGTATCATGCTTGTGTGTGCCTGTGTGGAGCAGCTTTGTAGCTTGTTTGTTGTGTGCTTTGTTGCAATAAATCATTTTCTCGTGCTTCTTTGTTTTGAATCCTCGGTGTTACCCCCTTATGGAAATTATTCCTCGACCGACACCAGATCAGAAGGAGCCGTAAACAGTACAGATATACACCAAGAAATTCAGTTAAAGGCAATGAGGTTTTCAGTCGACATCATTGTATTACCGACATCCCTCTGGATACAAATTGTATTTTGATCAGAATTTCACCAACAAGTACCTGTCAGAGACACACTTTATCATAGCAAAGATTCAGTCGGAGAGAGGACAAAATTGGATCAACAGTGCATTTCAAGTCAAAGGTATGGGCTATGCACAATGATTGAATGTGCCATAAGTCAAAATTAAAACCTTCCGACACCCAGAAGTCAGTCCAATTGCACGGTGAATTCAGTAATGACAGCCAGACAATTCTTGTCATATAAGTAATCAGCTGCCGGACTGACAAAAATATATATGTCATTCCATTCACCAAGAAAATTAGTCCCATCCTTCTCCACAATTTATTGACGAAGTGTACAAATATAAGGTTCCGAGTCTGCATCGGTAGGGAATGAATGGATTCCCATACCAGATATTCAGTCTTCTCGATAAAATACTGCAAAAGCTTCTCGCATAAGTTACTGAGTCTTCCCTAGCAAAGTCTTTAAGGGGGGAAGCTTATGAGGTACGATACCCCGTTTTTACTCAAAAAGATATCCACCAAAGGCTTCGAGCATAAGCCACCCAGTCTTCCTCAGCACGACACCCCGGTGGTTTCCGAACGCAAGCTGCCCAGTATTCTTCTGTATGGCACTAATACAAGACATTAAATTATGAATTGTCAGCATATGGCAGTGTCTTCCAAGTGGAAGATCTGCAACAGTTGGTCTAAAACAAAAATCGGTCAGAGGTATGCCTCGAGAATTAGATATTAGTTCATTCAGTATGTTGCCAAGTCCATGCAAGTCTCTCACACAAGGAAGAATTCACGGTACACATTCGACAACCTCACCGGTTATTCAAGAAACAAAAACTAGTGGGTGATGCCATAATCAACAGGTCTTGAAGGAAAGACAACATTGAGACAATAATCTTGGTAGTTATTATCAAGATTAGTCCCGCACATCCAACAACATGATGTTATTAACCCTGTCACTGTCCGGCATAATCAACAACAGTATCGAGATCTGTATAACCACATGTGAGCCGGATAAATATACCGAGGCTCAAAACGTGAACCAGACCAAGGTATGATTGCCAGATATTGAACGTAACAGTATTCAGGGCCGCGAAAATAATCAAGGATACATATAAGGCCCCGCGCTTGTAGTTAAGGATCCAGATGAAGAAAGTAATAATGAAAGAACAAGACCAACAATACAGGTATGCCAGTTATTAGGTGAAAAATATGGAGGCCCAAGACCGTCTTATTCGACAGCAAACCCAAGCAAAGATCCACCGTAGAGGTCTACTC
Organism: Triticum urartu; assembly: GCF_003073215.2. NCBI lineage: Eukaryota > Viridiplantae > Streptophyta > Magnoliopsida > Poales > Poaceae > Triticum > Triticum urartu. The sequence goes on from NC_053028.1 coordinate 671,966,390, forward strand.
CACTGTGGTAAGGAGTTCATAGCGAGGCAACCACCTCAGTCCACAGTATGCTCAAAACTGTCATCATTAAATGCCCTTGACCGTCATGTCCGACCCCAGGGAGAACTCAACAGCTTGACCTCAGCCACATTACTAAAGCATCGTACGAACTATTATTCCCATTGATATACCGGCAAAAATGAAGAATCGATGTGAGAACACATACTTTGAGGATTGTTATCTCTCGCATAGGGGAAGCAATTAAAAGAATAGCCTGTGTGGATGGGATTCTTTGCCAAGATCACCGCCAGTCAAGTCTGCAAAGGTTATCATCAGGAGATGGTGCATTTTTCTATCAGTCACGCCTAGCGACAGTCAACCCTTCGGTACAGGTTTGATACTCAAGACTATGAAGGCAGTCAAGATAAATCAGAAAGTCCTGCAAGATGTCGGAATTCGTTAGCAGAACAGGTATGATCCACATCACTGTTTTGAACCCAGAAGGCATGCCTATATTCGAGGAAACCGATGCCTGGATAGAAGAGATTCTTTGTTCCATGGGAAGATATTTTCCCCAACTCCGTGGAATATTCTCGGTACTCGATACAAGAATAACATTTCCAGCAAGGATCAATATCAAGAAGGACAAGTATGTCCGTAAAAATAATATTTCGGATGCTAGCTCAGCCAATAGATATGAAAAGAAAATTTGAGTCAGTATTAATAGGAACATATGAGGTACGTCCTGTCAGAATGTCAGATACGGCGAAGCAAACCACCCCAGATCAAGACAGTCAGCTAGATCCAATTCATTGGAAATATTATATATGAATGGATAAAAGAAACACGAGTTGGAAACGGTTTCTTCAAGTCAGAAAGATTATTTAACCTTGAGGAACCAAATCTCGAGGACGAGATTTCTTTAAGGGGGGAGAGTTTGTAACAACCTGGATTTTAGCCCTACTCTTTTTCCATTGATTTTCTTGGATTTCCTGCTTTGTTTTGCTTTTCTGTGTCTATGTGGTTCTGAAACTTGGGAAGATCATGTCTTCCTAGGTTTTATAGTGGCTTGTCACCCTCATCATCATCCCAAGATCATGTAATTTCCATCCTTGACCTAACCCAAACTTCTTTTGTTGGGAATATTCCTTTTCTGATAAAGGAATAACCCTTAAACCCTAGGTTGTGAAGCAACCTAGATTTCTGTCACTCCTAAAATTCCCCAAATAATTCTCATAAATTTTTTGGGTACTATATTTCTCAAATATGGAAAAATATATCATTGTCCATGTTTCCCATCATGTTCAATAAATTCATTTCCTATTCTGTCCTAAATGGCACATTATGAAGCAAGTGCTATTTATCTTTGCCCATTTGAACCCAAACTTCTTTGACATCTTTTCATGTCCAAATAATTGACCTGTGCCAAAATTCAACTCAATTTGCCTAGTAAATATTCCTGAGCAATGTTTCAAAGTTCATATCTGAGGGAAGTGATTGTGAAGGAAGTACAAGCTAGGCATATCTAAATGAGTATAAATTTTGCAAGGTACTTTATATTATCTTATCATGACTCTCCACCATATATGAGCTCATCTAACTCATCTATGTGATCCCAGCTCCAAATCTTAGTTTCTGGTCAGATTTTTAGTTTGTGAAGCAACTATATTTTATATTGCTTCATTTAAGCTGAAACTTTTCTAGGGCATTCTTCAATACATATAAACTCCCTCCACCAAGTTTTAGATCAATTAGTTAATCCAATTGCCCTGTGCAATTTTTCCAAGTTTCTGTCCAGAATGAAGCTTTGTGAAGCAAGTGCCACTTTTGTATTTCCAAATGGCATGAAATCTTTACAGCAGCTTGATATCATCTTATAACCCCTCCATGACAAATTTCAGCTCGCAAAAATCAAGTACGTGAGTATATCATCCAAATCCCTAATTCTGGCCAGTATTGCACTTTCTACAACAACCCGCATCTCAACTCCTCATCTTAGTCGGTTTTTTGTTGATCAGCATCACCTTAGTGTGTGATCATCAGCAGACAAACTCTTTACCACGTTGCCTAGCTGGTTTAACCACAGAGAGTTACAAACACATTCTTACTGATTTACTTTAGATCTTAGTGCAAATCTCTTCTTTGCCCCTGGACCTATTTATTACCTCGTTTTGAATAAGGTAATGATTTTCTATCTACTGGACATGGTTGGCCACGCCAAAGAGCGCCTCTTGCGCCAGTGCGCTTGCGTCATGGCTGAGCGTGTGCTCTGGCTTGTTCCGGCCACTGTTCTCCTCTCCTCCCTCCTCGTCCCGACCTCCATTCATGTCCTGGAGCTCGCCCGTACTCGACTGCATCGCCCTGCATCGCTGCTTCATCGTGGTTCGCCATCAATGCGCCGCTAGAACAGTGCCCGTGCCATGCCCAGCCTCTAACCTCCATTAGAGCACTGCTCAAGCTCGCTTGTGAGCTCCAGAGCCTTCCCCTCGGCTATATAAGTGTACCCCGAGTCCCTCCGCACCTCAACCATCTCTCCCTCGCCTCCTTTGATCTCTGGAATCACCCCATCTTGCCGGAGTTCGCCTCTGTCTACCATGGCCGCCTCGGCCTCGGCTTGGGTCCGGCCACCACAGGCCACCCCTCGTCTCCCCAACACCTCCACTGCCTCCCCCTCATCCTGCTGAGTCACCCCACCCACTTGCCCCTCGCTGGAGAGCCCTGCATCGCCCATAGCCACCGCCGCCGGAAGCTCCTGTCCTCCTCCTGGCGTCGCCATTTGCCGTGCCTCCACTCCTCCCCGGCGCCCCCTTCCCCTCTGAATGGAGGCGGCGCAGCCCCGCGGTGCCGCCGGTTTCCTCGGCCGGGCCAGGGATCGCCGGAGCTGGCCGGCCCCTTGGCCGCTTCCCTCCCCTGCTCTGCCTCTGCTTCACGCAAGGAACAGGGCGAGCGGGACGTAGAGGACGAGCGCCCATGCCCCCTCCCCCTGCCCCTGGGCCCAATGCGCGAGTGGCCTAGGCGCCTCATCCCACGTGGCAAGTGGAGACGGTTTTCCGAGAGTACGTCTCCTCTTTTCTGAAAGTGTATACTGTTTCTACTTCGGCCTAAAGTACGTTTTCTAAGACAGAAAGCGTATTTTCTCAAATCTGTTTCTGCCTTATCAACTCAGGGACCCATTGGTGATAAAATCTTCACAGATTGGTCCTTCTTATTCCACACCTCATAACTCCGCAACTGTAACTCCGACTGAGGTGAAACCAGCGCTCACTTCTTCGTCTCATCTCGCTCTATCTTTTGGTACCATTTTCACTAGATGTTCTCACAGTGAAAATGACCATTTTGCCCTTGCCTCTAATCAGCCCCCTCCGAGAAAGAACTGTCCGACGTTTCGTTCCGCGGCTTCACCGCACTTCTTCCCGGAGTCTCCATCACCCCCAGGCAAGCCACAATACCCACTTGCATGATAGTCATGAAGTAGCCATGGTTCTCAACTTGAATATTTATTAAATGTTTGCTTGTTTAAAATATGGTTATCGTTGTTTCGGTAATGCTTCTGGGTTAGTGCTTACTTTCTTGCAATGTTGTTATGCACCTGGTTTTCATGCCCTGCTAGCTGCTAGTATTCCTTTCACATGCTTATGCTTGCTAGTAGTACATGTTGATGTTGGTAATGGCTTCGATGCATGACTGCCATCTGTCCCGAGTACCGTTGTTATGTATGTTCCATTGCATCGAGTTGGTTAAATGCTTGCATGATGGCATTGTTGATATGTTCTTGCATGATATTTATTATTGATGCTAGTGGTCATGTTATGCTATGAGTAGTGTTGTACTGGTAATATTCATGCTCTACATTATGCCATACTCAGTTGGAGATGATTCATTGTTGATATGGTGGATAGTTATGTTCTACCCGTGCTTATGTTGATATCATGCCCATGCATTGTAATTGTATCATGTTATTTTATCATGGCTCAGCATATTTGCATTCAAGTTTAACCAGATTAAATTGAACTTGAACACTTGTTGGTTGAGTCATGGTGCCACCATATCGAACTGACCAGTGCAACCACGCTTACCTTTACGGGAAGGTCCTAACTTGGTCTATTTTCGTGCCTCTCGCCGGTGCCTCCAACTAGGGAAGGTTAGGGGCGTGCGGTACCCTGGCCTGGTAAGCAGACATAACCTTGTGTGCCCATTGTTGTTATTATGGATCCGGTCCCCGCGAGGGACGTTTTGGCCACGATGGTGGTCGTTGTGTCTTTGGTAGACACGGGACCACCCAGGACTAGCCCAGTTAGGAGTGGGTCGGAGTGGCCGGGAGAGTGTCATGGTAGTAGATCGGATTTGTCGGAACGCCGTTGGTCCACCCGAATGGGAGTGCGAGGCCATGGGTTCCGTAGTGTGGGTATAGTGTACTAACCTCTGCAGAGTGTATACTAAATCTATCGATAGCCACGCCCGCGGTAAGGGCCCAGTTCATAATTGGTCACACTATGAGCCAACAGTAATAATAATAATAATGTGATTAATAACAACCCCGGTTCGATGATGAGATAAGTTGGTTGTGATTGCCGGAAAGATCACCGTTTGAGACCAAGTGTTGGTCATGGTTGTGATCGCTGGAATGATCACCGTGGTATCGAGGATACCGAGTGGTTGGATATCCGTGATGTTGTGCGAGATCAAGCTCCTTGTGGTCATTTGATGATTACTATGGTATTGTTTATACCGAGCTTGATTTGATCCTGAGATGATCGTGTAATGTCCGAGGTTGGTAAGTGATGCATGTGACGGTAATGAGGTAACCCGAGCAGAATAAATGGTGCATGTAGTGTCATCATGTTGCATGCTAGTATCATCATATTTATATGTTCATGCCATGATCATATTGTTCTAGCGAGATTATGTTCATGTTGCTCATGTTATGTTATCTTGATGATCTCATGATAATTCCTTCTTAACCTGTAATTTCCATGTTGTTGTTTGTCTTGAATGCTTCACTACACGAAATATGTCAACTTGTGACCTTGACTATTGGTCACTTAAAGGTCATTGTTTTTCATTTGCGTCCTTTTTGTGACCAAAAACAGAAGGTCAAAAGCTGGCGGTCGTAAACTGAAATTAACGACCTTCTCTGTGAGAAGGTCGTAGACGTTTACGACCAAAATATGCCTATTGTTTTGTTTTGGTCACTAGCAACCTCCCAGGCCACGTAGGCATCCAGCGTCGCAAGCTGATGTGGCACAAGATTCAGCCCAGTCGGTATTGTACATGGGCCTAGCCCATTAATTCAGCCTATTAGTGTTTTTTTCTCATATTAATTTTGGCTAGGTAGATGGGCCAAGCCCAACAATTAAACCTTCTCCTTTTTGGGTTGTGGCCTTTTCCGCTAGAAAGTTTTAGTTTTTTTGTAATATAAAAAGGTCCACTAGCCAAATGGGTCCCAGATGTCAGGTTCTGGTACGCAGGTCCCAGCTAGCAAGTTCATATCCCTCATATTTCAATTTAACAGTAAATAAATAACCAGTATTTAAATTGGCACAAACAAAACACACACATAATACTCCAAATATTATCAGCCAGATTCAGTACAGAGCTCCTATTGTACAAATAACATATACTTTACAAGCTCTACACATAGTAAGCTCTAACATATACAAGCTCTACACATGATACATTGCCCTGGTGTTAACCCTATAGCTCTACAAGTGTCTTCAATCTTCTTCAACATGGAGCTCCTTTGGTAGCGAGCACAAACTGGGCACCTGCATCATCACATGAAGGCAAAACTAAAATTACTTAGATATATCATCAACAAGCATATAGCTTTGTTTAATATTACTAAGATATATAGCCATTAGTTTGTTTTAACACGGAACCCAAGAGTATGTGACTCTAGCACCCTGAGAAAGATGTTAATTATGCTTGTTTAACAGGTACAATCATAATAGCTGATAGACAAACATTCCAGGAAGAATTGATGCTTGTTTGACAGGTACAATCGATACTGCTATCTCTAACAGACAAATTTAAAGTTTTTATTACATTTTTTTCTATTAGTAAATCTGAATATGCTACTTCCTGATTCATGGATACATAGTCCAGCTAGCTACACCAGTTTGCTCTCATGCAAAAATTAGAAAAAAAATGTGTCATTGGTAATTATGCAACTCTGTTTGGAGTCATTTCTCCAAATAGTTACTACTGTTATAGTTACTGTTGTATCCTAACTAATAGTAGTTCATAGTAGATAAACATTTGTTGATGCTAAAAAAGCCAAAGGCTTGTACCATGACATGTCCAGCAAGCCTAATTAATAGTGTCAAACTGTAGCAGGACATAAAAGAATAGTACAGTAGAAACTTAAGCATGCTCCCCTATAGACACAAACACACACACACACACGATCAATTCAAACCCAAACAAATCAAATCATGCTCTTCATCTGGACCGCTACAGATCCATGTATTGATGCTTAGCATCAAGCATTAGGCCATGAAGCATCTGTCCAATTTGTTCAACAAGACGAGTACATACCTGACTCTAGGTCGATGCGGTGGATGGGGCTGTACTTGAACATCTGGTCCAGGGATGAGCCTGCTAATCCAAATCGAACAAAGAAATTCATTAGGAGGGGATCGGAGAGACAAGGAAGAAATGAAGTAAACATACATACATGTCTATATATAAGCAGCAGAAGCAAGTAATATAAATACATCCTCTTTCTTCCTCTACAACACTAACTAGAGCAACATCAATCATTGTACACAAGGAGCAGCAGCAACAAGCCGACAAAGAAAGTTCAAGATTTGTGTCTTTTGCAAGTTTTAGCACACTAGTACATGCGTTAAAATGGAAGCGCCGCTGCTGGGTTGCAACAACCAACAAACTATAGGGTTACTGTCAAGTTAGCATTACAGAAAGCGAAAAGGAAAGTGGAAAAGACATGGCAGCCTATAGTTATGCGGAGAACATCGACAAGTAGCCAATAGGATGAGCATTGTGCAGTTTAATAGCCAAGTGTATTAATCTGAATACACGTGAACAAAACTAGCAGTGTTATTAATACACTGCTAAATGAGCATTCAGGATGCTTATTATACACGTGAACAAAACTAGGCCAAAACATAGTTAAAAAACTACTAAATGGACACTAGCAGCAAAGTCAGCATTGTGCAGCAAAAAAAGCAAGCAGGAGCTAATGGCCTAGGAACTACTAGTAGCAAAGTGAAACGAGGTGAGTATGGTAGATCTAGGCGGCTGGATACATATGAACTAGTATAGGCACGCAGCAGCATCTCTTCTCTGAATCTCATGTCCCCGCCCCCACGATGACCGATTTACTAGCTGTTGTTTGCAAGCAGCGAATCACCGGATGGTCTTGTCACTGTTTGCCTGGCCATCAGGCTACAACAGGGAACAATGATGTGTTAGTTGGATGCAGATCATAATTTCAGAACACATCAAAACTGACCGTGGAAAGCATGATAATGGCCTAAGTAGATCTGAGATTTCACACAAAAGTGGCAACTAAACTAGTGCAAAAGTGTATTCATTTCTCCTGAAAAATACGATCCTACGACTCCAATTGCATATCAGATCGAAAATACAAAACGAAATGACTAAACATCACAGGTCGGAGGCTTAAATTAGGGACTACGAACAGTTCATGTTCCTGACCAATTCAGAAGGGTCGCGTGGATCGAACACTAATTGGCGCATCCTCGCGTGAAAACAACTAGACCTACACAGAAAGGTAATTGAGTAATCCCATCATAGCTCAAATTGCGCATCAATTACAGCCTAAATATTCGAAACCAGAGAAGATCAATGATGGGAAACCCTCTCTAACCAATCAACACATCCGAGCAACCGCATACGAGTCGACATGATAAGGGGCGAGAGGCGGGAGATGGGGTATGACGAACCTGGATGCCGTGCTCGAGGCAGTAAAGTTCCCAGCACACGTTGCCGACCTGGATGCCGGCGTGCACAGGAAAGATCCATCAACTCGGAAAATCATGGCTCCACGGGAGGCTTGAGCCTATCAGCCTCCGGACCCTGCCCTTCTCCGTGCTCTCCAGCAGCCCCTGCATGTATCATCCACAACAGCAGACCACCACATCAACCGCAGCTCAAGGAAAGGATTACAACAATATTAGGTTGCAAAAACAACTCTAAGAGACTGATATTGTAAGTTCATTCACATTCACAAGCCATTTTCATTTTTATTCAGAACCGTGCAACACCATTGACATTACTTTCACAATAGAAACAAGAAACCATGGTGCATTGTAAAATGACTACATTGAAGTTTCGAATCACTAGATTTAGAGAAACTAGAGAACATCCCACTAGCATGTGTCCAAAAGCAAGTAACTAATCCAATATTAATTATGTACAATGGGATATGTGCAAAGCAAGCTTTCCAGCGCCAAATTAGCAACTCCACTAAGAAAAAGCTGTTGACGAATTGATGTTATAGTTTCTGAATTCATAACGGGTGCACGGCAGCTACGACTTGCAAATAAGTAAAAGTTATGCACCAAGTAACATACAGAACTGATATTCAGCTAGCATTCATGTACAGTATGATGCAACTCACATACTGAACTAGCAACTTAATTGTTCAGTTTACTCCTTCACCGTGGCAAAAAAACATGTTATAGTTTCTGAATTCATAACATACACATGACAGTCACGACTTGCAATAATTAAAAGTATTTTTTTCTACAACTATGTGTAAAAACAGAGGATGATGTGTTGTAAAACAGTCCCTAATCACCATCTCCCAGAACTACCCATGTCTTTAGCATTCAGCTAACCCTAGGCCAAGCTACAAAGGCAGATGCCGACGTAGAGCTTGCCCATGGTTGGGCGTCTCCTCTCCCTGCATCCAAGTCGAGTTGGTGATGTTGCAGCCTTGCAGGCGTGTAGCTGCTCCTGCACATCGGGGAGGGGAATGGAAGGTAAGGGGGAAGAAGAAAATGAAAAGGAGAGGATTGGTGTTCTGACCTTGATGGCGTCAGGGTAGCGGTGAAGCTGCATCGTTCATGTGAGGGAGACAAGATGAGGTGAGAAGTAAGACTTCCCGTCGATGGCGTCCCGGTGCTCGAGCAACGACGACATGTTGGATCTGCAAGGGAGACAAGATGAGGTGAGGAAGAGAGGGAGGGAGATATGCAACGAGGACAAATGGAGGGACTCACCTGAGTCGCCAGAGCAACGCTAGAGCCACGCCGACGAGGTGCCAGAATGCAAGAGGAAGATCTGGTCGGGGGAAAGGGAGCAACGGAGGCAGGGAAGCTCAGATCTGTCCTGCATGGATCTGCTGCTGGAGGTGGCTGGGTTGGGGGAGGAAGAGAAGGGGTCGCCGGCCGTGGAGGAGGCCGGGGTTGGGGGAGGTCTGCGGTGGCTGGGTTGGAGGGGATCGATCCAGAGAGGGGGAAGATGTGGGTTGGACGGGATCGATCCAGAGAGGAGGAGGAGGAGTCGTGGGGATTTCCCTCTCGTGTGAGAGATAGATGGATCTCGCCGCGCGCGCGTCGGATCTCGCCGGTCGTCGATTCCTGCCTGAGGTCAACGGAGGCGGCGGCAGGCAATGAGGGGTAGAGCGCTAGGGTTTGGTTCGAGAGAGAGAAAGGAGGGCACGATGGCGGGTTGGGTGGGGTGAGAGAGAGAGAGAGAGCTGGGGGGAGGGTGTTTGCTGCGGTTGGTTGGATGGATCGACGGACGGATGGATGATGTATGGATGGACAGATGTTTGCCATGTCATCAATCCATGCCATGACTGATTGCACCAATCAGAATGAAGCTTATGTAGTATTGTTTTTTTAACCTCTTATTCCGGATAAACATTTAACATGGCACCATTTTATACTTTGTTAAAATGAGTCAATATTGTGCACATGTGTGTATCTTGGGATGACAAACAATGTTGGTTTGGGGGGCTTTCATGTTCCTTGCACAAATAATAATTTTCCATTTTTGAGTGCCCAAAATGAGCTTTTTAGGTGAAGGACCTCCCAAATAATTGTTTTAAAATTGGACCAAATCATTTTTTAAAAATACCAGGACATATTTAATGCACAATTGATCAAATGGTTGGGTGTAAAAAGTTTTGATCCACCTCTCGTGAAAAAGAAAATTTCCGCCGATTCAGCTAGAAGCGGGTCAAATTTGAACTGTAACTGCCTTGTAGTTTGCTATTTATTTTTTCCAAAAATCATTTCTAGGTACTTAAGTATCTATTTAATCAGAGAAACACCAAAAAAATTCCAAGATTCAACCACTAGCTAGGAACGGTCATTCCCGCCGTTTTTACCGCATTTTGAAACGGGCATAAAAAATTCAAAAAAAATAAAAAAAAATTGGGAAACCTTCGCATTGTGTCATTATATGTGGCCAACTTCTGAGGAACAATAACAAACTTGTAACACGGCAATTATTTTAAAAAAAGTGTTCTCAGAAACGAGCTATCACGTGTGGAGATCCTGGCCACATTCATGGCATAGTTTGTTCAAATGATCTCATATTGTGCACAAGGGTGCATATTGGAATGGCAAACAATGTTGCCTAAAGAAGTTTTCATTTTCTTTGGACAAAAAAACCATTTTCCATTTTTCGATTTCCCAAAAGGAGGTTTTTTTTGTGAAGGACCTCCTAAGTAATTTTTGCAAAATTGGACCAAATAAATTTTCTAAAATACTAGGACATATTTAATGTACAATTGACAAAATGGTTGGGTGTAAAAAGTTTTGATCCACTTCTCTTGAAAAAGACAAATTTCCGCCGATTCAACTGGAAGCGGGTAAAATTTGAAATGTAGCTGCCTTGTAGTTTGCTATTTTTTTCCAAAAATCATTTCTAGGTACATAAGTATCTTTTTAACCAGAGAAACACCAAAAAAATTCCAAGATTCAACCACTAGCTAGGAACGGTCATTCCCGAGGTTTTGACCGCATTTTGAAACGGGCATAAAAAATTCAAAAAAAATTGAAAATTTGAAAAACCTTCACATTGTGTCATTATATATGACCAAGTTACCAGGAAAAATAATAAACTTGTAATACGACAATTCTTTTAAAAAAGTGTTCTAAAAAATGAGCTATAATGCGTGAAGATTCATACCTTTCAAGCCAAATGATCAATCCTATGGCCACATTCATGGCATAGTTTGTTCAAATGATCTCATATTGTGCACAAGGGTGCATCTTGGAATGGCAAACAATATTGCCTAAGGAAGTTTTCATTTTCTTTGGACGAAAAAACTATTTTCCATTTTTTGAGTTCCCAAAAGGAGGTTTTTTTGTGAAGGACCTCCCAAATAATTGTTGCAAAATTCGACCAAATCAATTTTCTAAAAGACTACGACATATTTAATGCACAATTGACAAAATGGTTGGGTGTAAAAAGTTTTGATCCACCTCTGGTGAAAAAGACAAATTCCCGCCTATTCAGCAGGAAGCGGGTCAAATTTGAACTGCAGCTGCCTCATAGATTACTATTTATTTTTTCCAAAATTCATTTATCTATACCTACTAATAAAGTAAGGTGCGTTTGGCCAATTTTTTCATTCGTTCACCATCGAAAAGAACTTTTTTTACTCTCCAAGGTGGTACTAAATTTTTATGCCTTTTTTTGCAAAAAAGAGTTTTCGTACGTGGGCCGCGCGCACTGGCCCAGCGAAACCAGCCCACTAATTTGTCTACCCCTGCAGCTGGCAAAACACTATTTCCCGCACAAGGCGACAAATAGACGAGTTTCGCACAGGACAACAAATATTGGGCTGGCCTATTTTCTTTTGTTACTGTGTTTTATTTATATTATTATTATTATTATTATTGACCTATCTAGTTTTCCCTTCTGTTTTTATTTTTATTTTATCATTTATTTCGTAAATAAAAAATTCTCAAAAAATCAGAATTAAAAAACATTTTTTGAAAATGTTCAGAATTCCAATTTTGTTGCTATTTTGTAAAATATTCGAAACATGCAAAACAATTCCCATTTTTGAAAAAAAATCAAAATTGTTCGAGATGTCTAAAAAGTAAATGGCATTTCAAAAAATCCATCAATTTTAAAAAAATATTGCTTTAGTTGAATTTTCAGAACAAAAATGACATTCGTGTATAAAAGATACACATTTATAAAAATCTTATGAAACACATGTTCCCATTTTTAAAAATGTTCACAAATTCAAATAATGTTCATTTCTTTTGTCAGAGTTTCGCACAGGTCATCCAATAGTGGGTGGCCCATTTTTTTGTTTCTATGTTTTACTTCTATTTTTATTCTCCTTTCCCTATCTCTTTCTTCCCTTCCAAGTTTAATTTTCTTTTCGAATTTATTTCTTAAGTTAAAAATTCTAAAAAAAATTAGACTTAAGAAACAGAATTTTTTGAAAATGTTAAGAATTCAAAAATTTTGTTGCAATTTCAAAAAATATTCTCAACCTGCAAAATATTTCCCATTTTTTGAAGTTGTTGTTTTTAACAATTGTTCGAGATTTATTAAATGAAAAGGGCATTTCAAAAATGCGCCAAATTCATTGCACAATTAAAAATAATGCTTTGTATAAAAGATACACATTTTCTAAATGCTCCAAATTCAGAAAATATACCTTTTTAGTGTAATTTGCACAATTAAAAATGTTCTCGTTTTTAATAAGTGTTCACAAAGTCAAATAATGTTAATATTATTATAAAAAAGTTGGTATTTTCATAAAATGTTTGTGAATTGAAAAAGATGTTCCCTTTCATAATTTTTTTGTATTTTTTTAAAGTTCACATAATTTAAAAAACTGTTCCGGATTTAAAAAATTGTTCATACCTTAAAATCCCCTTGATCGAAAGGATTGAAAGAAAAAGTAGATTGAATCAGTCATGGGCCTTATCTGACGTACGGTGACATAACAAAACTCTTAAATGCCCTCGGTTAATAAATGGAAAAATAGCGGATTGATTCTTTCACACGCGGCAAACCCGAGAAGCTAAACGTTCTTTTTTCATGTGAACATAAGATTTTGCTTGCACATATAATTGTCACTGACTTTAAATGCATACTATTTTATCTCTCGTTGCAATGCACAGGTATATGTGCTAGTAGTTACATAAGTACCTATTTAATCATGAATACATGGTTTGGTGGCGATACGTCGAGGTTTGGGCGGTGGCCGAGGGCCCCAACTCTAGAGCGCGTAAACTCGCATGCTCGTCGCGTGGTCACCGCGTGATCATGGCGTTGCCATTTGTTTTGGGCAGCCTAGTAATGTCTAGTGGGTTGGGCACTCCCCAGGTAGCTGCTGGGAAGAAAATTAGAACATAAAATTCTCACGAGGAGACCGATCGATGCTCAAACATGAATTAGCGGCCAAGTGTTTGATTAGCGGTACGAGAAATGTACATGGCTAATCGGTGTGAGTTTTGCTTGAGGATGATCAGTTACTAAGAAGACCGTCTTCACAAATTTTCAGCTCAAAAGGAGGAGCCTAGGGGGTTCTTGCTTTGCAAACTACCACACTAGACATAAGTACGAATGTTGAAGCTCGGCTCAAAATAATGAATGGATTGAGCTGCCATTTGGTGGACGATGGTTATTTGGGCATAGGAAAGCACTGTAGATAATGGATACTATTTGGACATGCCAAAGTGGTACTTCCTTCACAAACTGTTGTTCTGAACAGAATAGGAAAATGAATATTTTTTAACTAGGCAAGGAAGGTTTTTTACATATTTGACGAAGAGATGACCCAAAGAATTTATGAGATTTTTTGGGGAATTTTGGGAATGACAGAAATGTAGGTTGCTTCACAACCTAGGGCAAAAACTACCACATGGACATGACACATAGGCAAAACTGATGAGGTGGCGCCTAGTCATAACAACCCACCACAATTTACAAGGTTATGACCATCTATATTGGTCATGACCAACTAGAAATAAGGCAGCAAACCAGTGCTATCTGCTTTATGACCATTTCGTGTAAGGAAATTACGACCTTTCTGACCAAAATGGTCGTTATAGTTTAGGGTTTGGAGCCCGTCGAACAGCTTTTGACCCATTGGTCTGAAATGGTCATAGATCTATGACCAATTCTTCCAGGGTCACTGACAGAAGGTCACTAGTTGACATATTTCTTGTAGTGCTTATGGTTATTGTGAGCTTGCAAGTACATTCAATGTACTGACCTGGCCTGTCATGCCAGTTTGCAGGTCGTGCCTGGATTTCTTGCTTGTTTGGTGTTGTTCCTGTGTTCGCGAGCTAGGATAAACATTCCAGCCGGAGTCCCTGCGGATTGGAGTCCATCATCGCCATTTTCTGTTCTGCTGCCAGTAGTCGTTCCGCTGCTTCGAGTTGTTATGCTGCTTGTGTAGAGCAACCGTGGTTGGCTAGTGTCGCCGTGCCGATGTTATTCATTGTAATATCCAAACCCGTATATTCATATTCATGTTGTAATAGAGAGCTGGTTTGTTCTATACTAAGCAGTGTCGTATTCCAGAAGACTTCACCTCGATGTCTGGGCTGGAATACGGGGCGTTCCGGTTTTCTCTGAGTCGGGGTGCCACAAAGATCTTGTTGTTTTTTGTTGCTAATTTCTTTATCCTAACAATCTTTCTGAGTTTCTTGATTTGATTGATATTCATGGACAACTCATTTCCCCATATGCAAAAAGGGTCGACCAGTGTGTCAAAACCTCTGACAGCAGGACCTACATGTGCAAAACCAAATTGTTAAAAACATAAATATCAGAATGGTTCCTACAATTGCACAATATTGTGCTATTAGAGAATGTACCATTCACGTGTAACCTCGATTGTAAACCTCAGTGCTTCCCATTGTTTCCCTGGAACACATATAAAGTAGTTAGTCATCAGGTTAAGTAAGTGTTCGCATGCTATCAGTAAAATATGTTGATGAAAAATAAGCACATTGCAGATTCATCAGATTAATTCAAGTCACACGGAAAACCCATTTGTCCAAACCAAGCATGATTAAGAACTAGGAAATATATCACTTGTATATGTTTCTCATGTATTAAGTGCAGCCAAATTCGATTTATTCCTCACATGCATAAGAATACAAAATTCTACCCACGACAATTGGACATCGCATTGCAGAATTGAACCAAGCAGTTAACTAAACACAACAATGAATAAACCAAACATTAACCGAGCACCACATTACACAATATAACATACTCCTAATAGAAGATCAGACAGTTAACCAAACAGTTAACTACAGCCAATTGTAGCAATTGTATTTGTTTCTCACGTATTCACTACAGCCAAATTCAATTTATACCTCACATGGTATACAATAACAGAATGCACCCACAACTATTGAACATCGCATTGCAGAATTGAACCAAACAGTTAACTAAACACCACAACACAAATTAACCAAACGTTAACTGAGCACCACATTGCACAATGTATAACCAAACCAAGCATGCTTGACAACTTGGAAATATAGCAATTGTGTTCGTTTCTCATGTATTTTGTAAAGAAAAATTCAATTTATTTCTCACATGGAAGACAATACATAATTGTAGCCTGAAGAATTGAACCTCACATTTGCAGAATTGAACCAAACAGTTAACTGAAGACGATAACTAATTAACAAAACAATTAATAAGTGGGCACCACACTACACGACATATAGAACATATACACTAGAGCAACAGATTGCAAGGTAAAATTAGATAGCATAATTCACTAGAATTTGTGAAGGAAAGGCAGGAGCAGCACACGCAATGGTTAAACGGAGCATGCTTAAATTGTATATACACCGACGGTGCTCGAGGATATTTTGTGCTACATCTCACACGGTTGGTGATAATAAACTTTGTGCGATCTACTTGATTTTTGATCTTCATTTGAATTACATAATGGGGTCACAGCGGCAATGGATGGTGTTTGAATTGCTAGACCTTTTATCTGGAGTGAACATGCAACTATATGTGTGTCGTAAAAGAATTGCAATTATTCAGGGTTCGTTTGAACATTTTATACATTAAATTGGTTTTCTAGCCATTTCAGGTGCACAATTCAAACTTAAACTACATGCACATGCTCCGGTGCACCAACATGGGTTGTAAAATCATATATCTGTCCATGGGTTTATGATTATCTCCCATGCAAGAAATGCGGATGAAATTCGAACACCACGGCACCGTGGCTGTCCGGAAAACGTCGACGTACTTGCTTTTGTAATTCTAGTAAATCCAAAACTCGTCTGAAATTCATGAAATTTGGCATGCTATCATGGAGCAGCATCAACATGTCGTGGTAAAAAAAATTCCCATATGGGGCAAGTTTGTGTATATGCTTCTCACAACAAGCATGATGTTTTCGGTAGGGAACGTCCCACCTTTGGGGACAAAACGATATCCATTGCCTCTTATTGCTTTCAAATTTTTTCTCGTGTCAACATAGAACAACAGGAGTGTTGTGTCAATTTTTGAGATTTTTCGGGGTTCGTTTGGACATTTGTATGCATTAACTGAGTTTTCAATGCATTTATGTGCATGATTCAAATTTGAACTACATGCACATGCTCCAGTGCATATAAATTAGTTGAAAAATCAAATCTGTGTCCTTGGGTGCATGCTTAGGTCCCATGCAAGAAATGGGAATGAATTTCAAACACCAGGGCACCGTTGATTGGCGCCAAAACATTGAGATGCTTGGTTTTTAAATTCTAGTAAATCCAAAACTCGTCTGAAATTCATGAAACTTTGCATTCTATCATGGAGTAGCATCAACATGCCGTGGTAAAATTTTTGTCCCATTTGGGACAGGTTTGGGTATATGCTTCTCACAAACAGAGCTTCTCACAAGAATCATGATGGTTTCGGTAGGGAACGTCCCACCTTTAGGGACGAAACGATATCCATTGCCTCTTATTGCTTCCAAAAATTTTCTCGTGTCAACATAGAACAACAGGAGTGTTGTGTCAATTTTTGTGATTTTTCGGGGTTTGTTTGGACATTTTTATGCATTAACTGAGTTTTCAATACATTTACGTGCATAATTCAAATTTGAACTACATGCACATGCTCAACTGCATATAAATTGAATGAAAAATCAAATATGTGTCCTTGGGTGCATGCTTAGGTCTCATGCAAGAAATGGGAATGAATTTCCAACACTAGGGCATCGTTGATTGGCGCCACAACATTGAGATGCCTGGTTTTTAAATTCTAGTAAATCCAAAACTCGTCAGAAATTCATGAAATTTGGCACGCTATCATGGAGCGGCATCAACATGCGTGGTAAATTTTTTGTCCCATTTGGGGCAGGTTTGGGTATATGCTTCTCACAAACCAGAGCTTCTCACAACAAGCATGATGGTTTCAGTAGGGAACGTCCTACCTTTAGGGACGAAACGATATCCATTGCCTCTTATTGCTTCCAAAAATTTTCTCATGTCAACATAGAACAACAGGAGTGTTGTGTCAATTTTTGTGATTTTTCAGGGTTTGTTTGGACATTTTTATGCATTAACTGAGTTTTCAATACATTTATGTGCATAATTCAAATTTGAACTACATGCACATGCTCAAGTGCATATAAATTGAATGAAAAATCAAATATGTGTCCTTGGGTGCATGCTTAAGTCCCATGCAAGAAATGGGAAGGAATTACAAACACCAGGGCACCGTTGATTACCGGCAAAACAATGAGATGCCTTGTTTTTAAATTCTAGTAAATCCAAAACTCGTCAGAAATTCATGAAACTTAGCATTCTATCATGGAGCGGCATTAACATGCCGTGGTAAATGTTTTGTCCCATTTGGGGTAGGTTTGGTTATATGCTTCTCACCAACCAGAGCTTCTCACAACAAGCATGATGGGTTCGGTAGAGAACGTCTCACCTTTGGGGACGAAACGATATCCATTGCCTCTTATTGCTTTCAAATTTTTGCTCGTCTCAACATAGAACAATAGGAGTGTTGTGTCAAATTTTGTGGTTTTCGGGGTTCATTTGGACATTTTATGCATTAACTGAGTTTTCAATGCAATTATGTGCATAATTCAAATTTGAACTACATGCACATGCTCTAGTGCATATAAATTGGGTGAAAAATCAAATCTGTGTCCTTGGGTGCATGCTTAGGTCCCAAGCAAGAAATGGGAATGAATTTCAAACACCAGAGCACTGTTGATTACCGACAAAACGTTGAGATGCCTGGTTTTGAAATTCTAGTAAATCCAAAACTCATCTGAAATTCAGGAAACTTAGCATTCTATCATGGAATGGCACCCGACATGTTGTGGTATTTTTGTCCATTTTGAGAGAAGACACACTTGAATAATGACAACCAACAAAGGCATTTTGAAAAAATAGCTGCCACTTTAATCTTTACCTAATAATAAAGAAAATTGGGTTTCTTTCGTCCGTCATGGCATTTTTTAGAAAAGTCCCTCTATTTTAAAGAATTCAAACCACAGTTCTTTTTTAAGTTAAAACGAATCGTTATTTTCGTATTTTACACAAAAGTCAACCCGCCATCCGGATTTAAGTCACACCCGAACTGTTATTTTACATTTTTTGAAACCCCCCCTGATGTTTTAGGTAATTCATCCGCGTATCATATTTTAGTCAAACAAATGCTTTTTAAAATCATCCATATCTTTTAAACCGTAACTCCGATTTGAACATATTATATATGAAATTTGATTAGGAAAATATTTACAATATGAATATGCGATTATTTTTACCTGCTAAGTGTTTTTAAATATTATTTTGGAATATATTTGAGTCAAACCAAATGATTTTCTAAATTATCTGTATCTTTTAAACCGTAACTTCGATTTTAACATATTATATATGAAATTTTATTAGAAAAATGTGTGGAATCTAAATATGATGTTAACTTTACCTATTAAATATTTTTAAAATGTTGTTATGGAAGCAAACTTATCATTTATAGTGCAAGATCCGTTTTTTTCATACCGGCGGTGATCCAGATTGCAAATAAACACCCCACTATAACCATATAGGGAAAAGAAAACATCGATAACTGCACATGCATACCTCTGAAAAATGTCACAGGGGAAAACAACAGATTTCTCATCGCGAGAGTGAGAGAAAGCGAGCAAGAGAGAGAGAGAGGGGGGGAGAGGGAGGAGAGAGGGAGAGAGAGAGACGCCTTAGGATTAACCATATTCAACACACGTTTTTTTGTTTTGTGTGAACATCAAGGCCATCGCCGGCGAGGGTTAGAAGGAGGATAAGCAGCAACACAAATATGATGCCTCGCAAAAATAAAGGAGATGGACCTATTGTGATCTTGAGTGATGGTTGTTGAGTTAAGAGCGTGTGTTATGTTTTCTCTCCCGTTGCAACGCACGGGCTCTTTTGCTAGTATCTCAAACGTTTGTATAATTCAAACCATGTGCGTTCTGTTAACCATTCACGTGACACCACGTGTCTTGGTTTTAATGGATGTAGGAGGTGACGTGCGGACAGCTGCTTGACCTTGACTAAACAGGAGGCGTGCGAGCACCGTCCGGTGCGCAGGCTGACCGTGAGGCGTGTAAGTTGTCCTCGAATGCGCAGGCTCACCGAGAAGTGTGTGAGCTGTCTGCTGCGCAAGCTCACTAGGAAGCAAGCCCTTTGACTTCCATGGCCGCCCGCCTTGCTCGCATCCTTTCCATTAATGGCGCCCAAGACGCAGTTTAATTCGGTTTTTAAATATAAAACATTCATCGCAAACATTTTAGTTAGAACGCCCGTATGCAAACCGACAGCTTCCCCAGGAAGCCAAGAGAAAATGTGCCGAGCAGGATTTCTGCAGCTCTCGATCGCAAACAGTTTAAATATAACACCTGTATGCAAAGTGAGAGCAGCGCAGGATTTGTGCGTCACTTCAACACAAACAGTTGTTTTGGATGCCCGTGTGCAACCACGTACCAACAATTTGGTAAGATTTCTCAATCCTTGTAACACTGCTATTTGCCAAAATATACACCTAAAAATCATTAGCACAACCTAATTTTTGCAACTTAAATTCAGTAATTAAGCATAGATTTCATTCATAGATTAAGCAATTGTTCTTAATTTATACAAAGAGTTCAACTCGACAGCTGAAACGACCAAACTTTTCCCCATTTGTTGCCAACCATGTACTCAATTAGCTAGTTCAACTATATATACTAGCTAATTTTAAGTACGTTGTACAGTTCGACTACACATCTATAATCAGATGAACTGAACAAAATAGCCCCTAAATACTACTACTACTACCACAGAGGGGCTTTGTGCTACTTCCGACAGCCTCTCCTCTGTCAAGCGTGCTCAGTAAGAGGCAGAGGAGGAGGAGGAGGAGCCTACCGATGAGCTAGAGGAATGCAATACGGTGCATGTCGCTGCTGCACATTCAGCGACGCTCGCCAGGTCAAATGCCCACTGCCGCTCCAAACGATCCCTGTCGAAGTGGCCGGACTTCTCGTAGATTTCCTAATTCCTTGCCTCTGCCTCGGTGTGTGCGGCAGCCACGGCTGCGGCCACGGCTGCGGTAAGGCTCTTTGCATGCTCGACGAGGTGCTCCTCCTCCTCCCGCAGGAACTCGATATAGCGCGCAAGGTCGTTGACGCACGTGCGGGCCTCCACCTCCGCCTCCCTCCTTCGGGCGGCGGTGGCGGAGCGGGTGATGATCTCGGTGATCGACGGTGGGCTGGCGGCCATGGCGGGCGACGATGGGGTGGCGGCCATGACCACCACCTCCTGCCTTCGGGCCGCGGTGGCGGAGCGGGTGATGGCCACGGTGGCCGGCAGTGGGGTGGAGGCCATGATGGCCACCTCCTGCCTTCGGGCCATGGCGGCGGAGCGAGAGATGGCTCTGGCTTTTGACGCTGGTGTGGCAGCAACGGCGGCCAGCAACAGCTTCCGACGGGCAGCGGCGGCGGATCGTGTGGTGGTTGTTCCGCGCACACCCAATAGGGACGCCACACACACTACACTACGCCGGGGACTGCGCCGCCATCGCGGTGTAGCCTCCCAGCTGGAGCTGTCCTCTGATGATGGCGGAGAGGCTGAGGAACGACGACGGACCAGTGGCATTGGCGATTGTGGGGGAAGAAGACGAGATAAGCTACAGGGATGGAGGGGAAAATGTGTCGCAGGACTCGCCGTCCGTGAGGGTTTTTATAGCAGGCCGGTAAGCATTGGGATTTTGGCGGATTTCACCGAGTCGGGCGGGAAGCTTGCGCGGGAACCTGCGAGGTTGCGCGGGAACGGGCTCACCGACGATTCATTGGTGCCACTATTTGGCCAAAAGAATGCCTCCGCACGTTGCGCAAGAATGCGGTGTAAGCCGTCTGCAGCAGCGGGGTGACAAGACGTGCGAGAGGAGGACAAAAGGACACATACACATACGGTTAATACAAAAAAATGTTTGCGATTTAATTACCTACTATACCCCTGTCCTGGTTTATAAGTAGGATTTAACTAATAAAATACGAATGCATGTCGCGAAAGATTATGTCATTGCAGTCATATTTGAACATAGTTTTCTACCATACAATTTTTGTAACATGCATTACACTTTTTTGTTAAATTTAAGGTTATATACCAGCAAGCGTTTGCCCGCAACACACATGGCTTATTCCATCACAAACAACACGGATGGATCAATAGTATGCCACGTATCACACACGCAACTCTAATCTGATTCGTGCTTGATGTCTCTGACATCGCTCGCACAGTTCGTCTTATTTGCCATGTATCACTGTGCCGTCCTCTGCTCGCTTCCCTCGGCAAGCTCTGCTCACTGTTAGGCATCGTAGCGCACTGTGCTCGTCGTTGAGGCGACCGCGGAGCGCTCTGCTCGCGTCCCTCCGCGCGCGCTCTGCCAGTGGTTGGGCGTGCGCACGATCACGTCGGGGGCCCCATATGCATGCAGTTGCACCGCGCGTGGTGCCACGCAATGCAGTTACGTGCGGCATGATGGAGTTACGTGTTGTAAATTAGAACTGCCATCAGGCTTCCCCTTTAAGTCCCGCGGCCATTATAACCTTAGTCTCTTCAACCTTTCGATCGCGCCCCACAGCACAACAAGCACACCCATGATGACACATAGAGAGGGGATGTCCAGCGGCGCTCTAGTGGAGTTCGGCGAGCATAGAGTGGAGACCCACGCAAGGGAGACGGATCTCTCGGCGGTGTACACCATCGCCCCTGCCGTGGTGGATGACTACATCAACAACGTTGAGCAGTTGCTTGCACGAGACAAGTTCAAGGTGGTCGGCATCGACCTCCTGTATACCGTCGGTCGTCCCGGCATATATCAGAAGGTTGCCATTGCCCAGTTGTGCATGCACCATCATGTCCTCATCTACCACTACTGCATGGCGACAAAGCCTTGTGACCGTTTCAACAGGTTTGTCAACAGCACTGATGACCCACAAGTATAGGGGATCATGATTATTCTCATAGCAGCAACATATATGGATAAAGTCATATGATTTCTTATGCTCAAGTAATAATCTATTCTCAATGTCAAGTATGAATCAGAAACATTATTGAGAACTAAAAAACGATAATCTCAGTCATTGAGGCAATTGCAATTTATCATAACATCAGAAAGAGTCTATGTAAGAGCTTTTTAGCAAGTCCACATACTCAACTATCATTTAGTCTTTCACAATTGCTAACACTCACGCAATACTTGTGGTTACGGAGTTTTAATCAGACATAGAGAAAGATAGGGGCTTATAGTTCCGCCTCCCAACCTTTTACCTCAAGGGTAATGTCAACAATAATAGTTCATGCTAACTTACATCCAGTTAGATATATATATATATATATATATATATATCAGGATCTTTCCAACACACTGTGCTTGCCAAAGAATAAAATGTAAAAAGAATAGGTGAAGATCACCATGACTCTTGCATAAGGTAAAAGTAAAAGATAGGCCCTTCGCAGAGGGAAGCAGAGGTGGTCATGTGCTTTTATTATTGGATGCACAAAATCTTAATGTGAAAGAACATCACTTTATATTGCCACTTGTGATATAGACCTTTGTTATGCAATCCGTCGCTTTTATTTCTTCTACATCACAAGATCGTATAAAGCTTATTTCCTCCACACCAATCAATCATACATATTTAGAGAGAAATTTTTATTGCTTGCACCGATGATAACTTACTTGAAGGATCTTACTAGATCCATAGGTAGATATGGTGGACTCTCATGGCAAAACTGGATTTAAGGGTATTTGTAAACACAAGTAGTATCTCTACTTGGTGCAAAGAATTTGGCTAGCATGAGGGGGAAATGCAAGCTCAACATGTTGGATGATCCATGATAATATACTTTATCTCAGATATAAGAAAACATAACCTATTACGTTGTCTTCCTTATCCAACATCAACTCTTTAGCATGTCATATTTTAATGAGTGCTCCCAATCATAAAAGATGTCCAAGATAGTATATTTATATGTGAAACCTCTCTTTCTTTATTACTCCCTATTAATTGCAAGGATGATCAAAGCTATGTTTGTCAACTCTCAACAACTTTTAATCATCATACTCTTTCTATGTGAAGTCATTACTCCCCATAAGATCAATATGATCTCTTTGTTTCTTTTTATTCTTTTCCCTTTTCTTTTATTCACTCAAGATCATAGCAAGATAATCAAGCCCTTGACTCAACACTAATATTTATTGTATAGCTCAAGCACTCGATTACATAGAAGGATCATAAAGCAGAACTCAAAACTAGATCATGCCATAAACTTTATTCTACTAGATCAAGATATTACTAAAAGGATCGAACTAAGAAAAATGGTAAAGATAGGAGTGTGATGGTGATACGATACTGGGGCACCTCCCCCAAGCTTGGCCGTTGCCAAGGGGAGTGCCCATACCCATGTGATTATGTCTCCTTCCTCAGAAGTGGTGGTGATGGGGTTGTTGATGAAGTAGGCTTGTCGTCCATCTTCCAAGGTATAGGCTCACCGTCATAGAAGGACGATCGAGTCTCCGGGATCCTCCAATCTATAGCCAAACTCATTCTCTTGAATCTATATTCATACTCACAATTTTGGTTTTGCAGGTCATAGATCTGGGCTTGGACTGCTCGATTTTCTCGTGAAGCTTGAAGATGGCCTCCCCAATGTCCTTGGCGTCCAGCTTGTGGCTGTTGGTGAACTCCGTGATCATTATGTGATTGGAGTCGAGTCCACGCTCCACCATCTCCTGGCTCTTGAAAACTTGTTGCTCCATTGCCTCAAGCCTTGTCTCCACGCTTCCGGTCCTCCTTGGTCCCTCAACATCGCAGATGTGCAGCACCCCCTGATGCATCTCAATGGTTCGAGGGTGTTGCAGCACATGCGCGAGGTAGGGGTTGATGACCTTCTCGAAGAACTTGTCCTTGGGGTCACTTGGAGACGTCATGATGATCTAGATCTGTTAGAAAAACAGCTCAAAATGAGAATAGAGGACAATTGCGTGATACAAGAGTCAAAATCTTCGGGAGATTATATAATGAATTTTCACCGACCAAAATACGTATCGTGCAAGAAAACGGAGTCCGGAGAGCACACGAGGTGCCCACGAGGCAGGGGGCGCGCACATGGGGGTAGGGCGTGCCCTCCACCCTCGTGGAGCCCTCGTGTCCTTCCCGGACTGCTTCTTATTTTTCTATTTTTCTAAATATTCCAAAACGGAGAAAAATTGCCATTAGAACTGTTTTGGAGTCGGTTTACTTACCGTACCACATACCTATTCCTTTTCAGAGTCTGAAACGTTCAGGAAAGTGTCCCTTATGTATTCTTCCATGGCCACGGTTTCAATAACATTGGTTTCAACATTTATAGGATTACCTGAGATGTAATGTTTGATTCCTTGACCGTTCACCACCTTTGGATTTGTGCCTTCGAAGTTGTTGATTTTTATGGCACCGGAATGATATACCTCCTCGATAACGTAAGGACCTTCCCATTTAGAGAGAAGTTTTCCCACAAAAAATCTTAAACAAGAGTTGTATAGCAATACATAATCACCTACATTAAAATCATGCTTTTGTATTCTTTTGTCATGCCATCTTTTAACTTTTTCTTTAAACAGCTTGGCATTCTCATAGGCTTGGGTTCTCCATTCATCAAGTGAGCTAATGTCAAGTAACCTCTTCTCACTAGCAAGTTTGAAATCATAATTGAGCTCTTTAATGGCCCAATATGCCTTATGTTCTAGTTCGAGAGGTAGATGATATGCTTTTCCATAAACCATTTTATACGGAGACATACCCATATGATTTTTATATGCAGTTCTATATGCCCATAATGCATCATCAAGTTTCTTGGACCAATTCTTTCTAGATCTATTAACAGTCTTTTGCAAAATTAATTTGAGCTCTCTGTTACTCAATTCTACTTGACCACTAGACTGTGGGTGATACGGAGATGCAATTCTATGATTAACATCGTACATAGCAAGCATTTTATGGATAGCACCATGAATAAAATGTGAACCACCATCAATCATTAAATATCTAGGGACTACAAACCTTGGAAAAATAACTTCTTTAAGCATCTTAATAGAGGTGTTATGATCAACACTACTAGTTGGAATAGCTTCTACCCACTTAGTAACGTAATCAACAGCAACTAAAATATGAGTATACCCATTAGAGGCAGGAAACGGTCCCATATAATCAAAGCCCCACCCATCAAATGGTTCAATAACAAGTGAATAATTCATAGGCATTTCTTGATGTCTACTAATATATCAATTCTTTGACATTCATCACAAGATAAGACAAACTTATGAGCATCCTTGAAGAGAGTAGGCCAATAAAAACCGGATTGCAATACCATATGTGCAGTTCTATCTCCAGCGTGGTGCCCTCCATAAGCCTCGGAGTGACACTTGCGTGGGATCTGTTCTTGTTCATGTTGAGGTACACAACGTCTAATAACAGCATCTACTCCTTCTTTATAAAGATGTGGTCATCCCAGAAGTAATGTCTCAAATCATAGAAAAACTTTTTATTTTGCTGGTATGTGAAACTAGGTGGTATAAATTTAGCAACAATGTAATTAGCATAATCAGCATACCATGGAGCAGTACGAGAAGCATTTATAAGATTTAATTGTTCATCAGGAAGCTATCATCAATAGGTAGTGGGTCGTCAAGAACATTTTCTAACCTAGACAAGTTGTCTGCAACGGGGTTCTCAGCTCCCTTTCTATCAATAATATGCAAATCAAATTATTTTAGCAAGAGAACCCATCTGATAAGTCTAGGTTTAGCATCTTTCTTTTCCATAAGATTTTTAATAGGAGCATGATCAGTTTGAATAGTTACTTTAGAATCAACAATATAAGGTCTGAACTTATCACAAGCAAATACAACTGCTAAGAATTCTTTTTCAGTAGTAGCATAATTTCTCTCGGCATTGTCTAGAGTTTTACTAGCATATTGAATAACATTTAATTTCTTATCAACTCTTTTCCCTAGAACAACACCTACAACATAGTCACTAGCATCACACATAATTTCAAGAGGTAAATTCCAATCAGGTGGCTGAACAATAGGTGCAGAGATCAATGCTTTCTTAAGTATTTCAAATGCTTCTACACAATCATCATCAAAGACAAATGGTATATCTTTTTGTAATAAATTAGCAAGAGGCCGTGAAATTTTTGAGAAGTCCTTAATGAACCTCCTATAAAACCCGACATGACCAAGGAAACTTCTTATACCTTTGATGTCCTTGGGACACGGCATCTTTTCAATAGCATCAACTTTAGCTTTATCAACTTCAATACCTCTTTCAGAAATTTTATGCCCCAAGACAATACCTTCATTAACCATAAAGTGGCACTTATCCCAATTCAAGACAAGGTTAGTTTCTTCACATCTCTACAAACCTCGATCAAGGTTGCTCAAGCAATCATCAAAAGAGGATCCATAAATGGAGAAATCGTCCATGAGAACCTCACAAATCTTTTCACAAAAGTCAGAGAATATAGCCATCATGCATCTTTGAAAGGTAGTAGGTGCATTAAATAAACCAAAAGGCATACGTCTATAAGAAAAAGTGCCGAAAGGGCAAGTAAATGTGGTCTTAGCTTGATCATCAGCTGACACAGGTATTTGAGAGAAACCAGAAAGCAAAAATGTGTGTGTTTGGATAATCTTTCTAGCATTTGATAAATAAAAGGTAAGGGGTAATGATCTTTTTTAGTAGCCTTATTTAATTTGGAGAAATCAATTACCATCCTATAACCTGTAATAACTCTTTGCAGAATCAATTCATATTTATCGTTAGGAACGACAGTAATACCTCCCTTCTTAGGAACACAATGGACAGGACTTACCCACTGACTATCAGCAACAGGATAGATTATACCTGCCTCAAGGAGCTTTAGTATTTCCTATCTTACCACTTCTTTCATTTTAGTATTCAGCCATCGTTGGTGATCAATAACTGGTTTGGCATCTTTCTCCAAATTTATTTTATGTTGACATAGAGTGGGACTAATGCCCTTAAGATCATCAAGAGTATATCCAATAGCATCACGGTGCTTTTTTAGTGTTTTCAATAATTTTTGTTCCTCCTTTTCTAAAAGGTTAGCACTAATAATAACATGATATATCTTCTTTTCATCAAGATAAGCATATTTAAGAGTATCAGGCAATGGTTTAAGCTCAAACACGAGATCACCCTTGGGTGGAGGAGGATCCCCTAAGATTTCAAAAGGCAAGTTGTTTTTCAGAATAGGTCCTTGTTTAAAGAACACTTCATCTATTTCCCTTCTTTCATTCATAAACATTTCATTTTCATGGTCTAGCAAATATTGTTCTAAAGGATCACTAGGAGGCACGGCAATAGAAGCAAGACCAATAATTTCATCTTTACTAGGCAATTCCTGTTCACGGTGTTGTCTATGAAATTTAGAGAAATTAAACTCACGAGACATAGCACCTAGACCAATAGTAACAACATCCTTTTCGCAGTCTATCTTAGCATTAACAGTGTTCAAGAAGGGTCTACCAAATAGAATGGGACAAAAGCTATCTTGTGGGGAACCAAGAACAAGAAAATCAGCAGGATATTTAGTTTTCCCACACAAGACTTCAACATCTCTGACAATTCCAATTGGTGATATAGTATCTCTATTAGCAAGCTTAATTGTAACATCAATATCTTCTAACTCAGTAGGTGCAATATCATGCATAATTTCTTTGTATAAGTCAATAGGTATTGCACTAGCACTAGCACCCATATCACACAAGCCATGATAACAATGATATCCTATTTTAACAGAAATAACAGGCATGCCTACCACAGGTCCATGTTTATCTTTAGCACAAGGTTTAGCAATTCTAGCAGTTTCATTACAGAAATAAATAACATGCCCATCAATATTATCAGACCAGAGATCTTTAACAATAGCAATATTAGGTTCAACTTTAACTTGCTCAGGAGGTGTATAAGTTCTAATATTGCTTTTACGAACCACGGTTGAAGCTTTAGCATGATCCTTTATTCTAACAGGGAAAGGTGGTTTCTCAACATAAGCAGTAGGAACAATAGGATCATTATAAGTGATAGTCTTTTCTTCAACTTTAATAGGTGCATCTACTTTTACTTCTATGGGAGGATGATATTTAAACCACTTCTCCTTAGGGAGATCAACATGAGTAGCAAAAGATTCACAGAAAGAAGCAACTATCTCAGAGTCTAGTCCATATCTAGTGCTAAATTTACGGAAAACATCGGTATCCATAAAAGATTTAACACAATCAAACTTGGGTTTCATAACTGACTCCTTACCTTCATCGAGGTCCCAATCTACAGAGTTGCGTTTAATTCTTTCCAATAAATCCCATTTGAATTCAATAGTCTTCAGCATAAAAGAGCTAACACAAGAAGTATCGAGCATGGTGCGATTATTATCAGAAAGCCGAGCATAAAAATTTTGAATAATCATTTCTCTTGAGAGCTCATGATTGGGGCATGAATATAACATTGACTTAAGCCACCCCAAGCTTGAGCGATGCTTTCTCCTTCGCGAGGCCAAAAATTATATATAATTACGATCACGCTGAACAAGATGCATAGGATAAAACTTCTGATGAAATTCCAATTTCAATCTTTTGTAGTTCCATGATCCCATATCATCACATAGCCTATACCATGTCAATGCATCTCCCTTCAAAGATAAAGGGAAGACCTTCTTCTTAATAACATCATCGGGCATACTTGCAAGCTTAAATAATCCACAAACCTCATCCACTTAGATTAGGTGCTCATCAGGATGTAATGTTCCATCTCCTGCAAAAGGATTAGCTAGCGGTTTTTCTACCATACCCGAATGAATTTCAAAGTAGACATTTTCATTTTCAGTAGGTTCAGTAAGTTGAGGAGCAACTCTTTCGCCTACTGGTCGAGGTGAAGATACCCCAAACAAGCCCCTCAGAGGATTACTTTTCATACTAACAAGTGACAGTAAATTTCAGCACACTATATAAATTTTTCCTTACCAAAGGCACTTCACTCCCCGGCAACGGCGCCAGAAAAGAGTCTTGATGACCCACAAGTATAGGGGATATATCGTAGTACTTTCGATAAGTAAGAGTGTCGAACCCAATGAGGAGCAGAAGGAAATGATAAGCGGTTTTCAGCAAGGTATTCTCTGCAAGCACTGAAATTATAGGTAACAGATAGTTTTGTGATAAGATAATTTGTAACGAGCAACAAGCAAAAATAGTAAATAAAGTGCA
Organism: Triticum urartu; assembly: GCF_003073215.2. Taxonomy (NCBI): domain Eukaryota; kingdom Viridiplantae; phylum Streptophyta; class Magnoliopsida; order Poales; family Poaceae; genus Triticum; species Triticum urartu. Next base: position 671,996,114 of record NC_053028.1, read on the forward strand.
GCAAGGTGGCCCAATCCTTTTTGTAGCAAAGGACAAGCCTGGACAAACTCTTATATAGAGAAAAGCGTTCACGAGGACACATGGGAATTATCATCAAGCTAGTTTTCATCACGTTCATATGATTCGTGTTCGGTACTTTGATAATTTGATATGTGGGTGGACTGGTGATTGGGTGCTATCCTTACTTGGACAAGCATCCCACTTATGATTAACCCCTATTGCAAGCATCCGCAACTACAAAAGAAGTATTAAGGTAAACCTAACCATAGCATGAAACATATGGATCCAAATCAGCCCCTTACGAAGTAACGCATAAAGTAGGGTTTAAGCTTCTATCACTCTAGCAACCCATCATCTACTTATTACTTCCCAATGCTTTCCTCTAGGCCCAAATAATGGTGAAGTGTCATGTAGTCGACGTTCACATAACACCACTAGAGGAGAGACAACAAACATCTCATCAAAATATTGAACGAATACCAAATTCACATGACTAATAATAGCAAGACTTCTCCCATGTCCTCAGGAACAAACGTAACTACTCACAAAGCATGTTCATGTTCATAATCAGAGGAGTATTAATATGCATAAAGGATCTGAACATATGATCTTCCACCAAATAAACCAACTAGCATCATCCACAAGGAGTAATCAACACTACTAGCAACCTACAAGTACCAATCCCAGACTTAGAGACAAGAATTGGATACAAGAGATGAACTAGGGTTTGAGAGGAGATGGTGCTAATGAAGATGTCGATGGAGATTGGCCCCCTACCGATGAGAGGAGCGTTGGTGATGACGATGGCCATGATTTCCCCCTCCCGGAGGGAAGTGTCCCTGGCAGAACAGCTCCGCGAGAGCCCTAGATTGGTTCTGCCAAGGTTCCGCCTTGTGGTGGCGGAGTCTCGTCCCGAAAGCTTGCTTATGATTTTTCTTCGGACGAAAGACTTCATATAGTAGAAGATGGACACCGGAGGGCCACAAGGGGGCCCACGAGGCAAGGGGCGCGCCCAGGGGGTAGGGCACGCCCCCCACCCTCGTGGCGAGGGTGTGGGCCCCCTCCGGTATTTCTTCCGCTCAATATTTTTTATTATTTCCAAAAATAACTTCTGTGGAGTTTCATGACTTTTGGAGTTGTGCAGAATAGCTCTCTAATATTTGCTCCTTTTCTAGCCCAGAATTCCAGCTGCTAGCATTCTCCCTCCTTATGTAAACCTTGTAAAATAAGAGAGAATAAGCATAAGTATTGTGACATAATGTGTAAAAACAGCCCATAATGCAATAAATATCGATATAAAAGCATGATGCTAAATGGACGTATCAAGCACCGACTACAAGTTCGCCATGGTGGAAACCAAAGACGATGTAAATGCGCTCCGTGTTACGGGCTTGGCCTGCAAGAACCTTGTCGAAATCTGTGACCACTACAGGGTCTGGGACAGCACGAAGGACTCCCTAGTCGAACTCGCCTCGGCCATCATCGACCCTACTACGAAAAGATGAAGCACGATGCCCAGAGAACAAGTCCCCTATACTGGCACAGGGTCTGGATGCGGCAACTGGATGAACCTCACCTCAGGTTCGCGGCCAAGAGCGTGTACACATGCTTCGAGATGCACAGGTGGATCGTTGACATGAGGAAGTGCCTCGTTACCCAAATCGACGAGCCCGGATCGAGCCACAAGCAGATCAAGCGTCACAAGAAGTAGATGATGATCAGATGATCGTTTATGCTAGTTAATCATGCATGTAATATATAGTTTACTTCATTGGTTTGTGGAAATGTCATGTGTGTAGTAGCCACCTATGTAATTATGCATCTAATAGTTTACTTTTGTGTGTGCAAATGCCACGGTTGTAGTAGCCACCTCTGTAAGTGGATGTTTAATTTGGTTATGCAAGCATGTCCTTATAGTGGAGGTAACTACCACTAAATGGTAATATGCATTTTCCCTATATATATATAGTGTTACTATTCATCATCCAGGGTGCAGAATAAATTATTCTTCACCCGAGGTAATATTACGATCATTTCATAAATAAATTATGTTTCAAATACAAATAGTTACGGTCATATTGATTCACTGCGTAAAATTTGGTATTAAAAAAGGTCAGAAGACCAGAAAAATTACATTTTATGTACATTTTACACTATGTTTTTACATCTATAATTTACGTAACATAAAATATTTTTTACGGCGATTATATATTTACTTACTTTCTCTTTTTATGTCTGAAATAAGACAAAATTTAAGGAACGTAAAATTACTGTGCATTGATCTTAAAATAGAGGTGGGGTGAAGAATAACTATTCCTCACCCAGGGTGACGAATAGCGCAACCCTATATATTGTTGTTGTTCTGTATGAAATCACATCGCGCGACACACACGTCTGATTAGCAGCAATCGTCTGTGTTATTATCGATCTTCACACACATTTCTTATTACAAACATGTTTGTCGCGTATCACACACATCTTGTTAAGTTGAACCATTTCTGTTCTCATGCCTCAACGAAAATAGTTCATCCGAGTGAATCACATGCCGTATATCGCACACACCTTCATCTGGCTGACCGTTTCTTTTGTGTTGCCTAATCAGAAACAGTTCATCCGAGTGAACTGTATGCTGTATATCGCACACATCTCCATCTGGCTGCCCATTTATTTTGTTCCTCCTCATCGCAAATAGTTAACTGAACTGAACCATATGCCCTGAATCGCACACACATCTTTGATGGCTCCGCCATTGCAAATGTTTTGCACCTTTTTGGATGGTTTTTTACACCATCGTTTGCGATTCTGCCATCGCACACAGTTTCGTTGAAGGGTCTCTCATCGTAGTGTCGCATTAGCAGCATCCTGCAATAGTGATTGTATCTGACGTTGAAAAACATTGCAATCGTTAGTAGCATGAGAAAAATAATTATGATACTTGCAATAAGCATGCCATTTCAGCTCTTCAAACGGCAGTTAAGTATGAGATATTCTAATAATTTTATCTTGCAACAAAGCATCAAATATTTTATCACACTTAGCAATGTTAAAAGTAAACATCATCTCTTCATCACGATTCTTATGAATCGGTTTTAGATCATTGCAAGTAAAGGGTTCAGTAGCATAAATATCACCCTCGTCATCCGAGTGATCACTATCATATTCAACCATATTCATCTTTGGATGATCGACTTTATATCTATGCACTTCTTTGATATCTTTGCTTTGGCTTTCCTGAGCCAAAGCCCTTTGTAAGTCTTGGTTGATATTTAAGAACTCATAGCCTTCTAGCTTTTCTCTAATGGGAGTTCTCAGACCACTCAACACTAGGTCTGCCAAGTCTCTCTCGGTTATCACCAAACTATAACACCGGTTTTTTGTTTCTCCGAATCTCTTGACGTAATCGGAGACCGATTCACCATGCTTAGGTTTAACTGATCTTAGATGTGATAACTTGAGTTCATTGTCACCGCTATAAAAGTGAACATGAAATTTCTGCTCTAGCTGCGACCAAACACGAATGGAACCATGTGATAAAGAAGAAAACCATGAAAATGCAGTACCAGTTAATGACGAAGGAAATAGACGCACTTTTAATTCATTTAGCGAGCCTACCTCACCCAATTGTGCTAAATATTGACTAACTTGCTCCCATGTGGTTTTTGTGCCTTCTCCATTAAACTTAACAAAATCTAGAATTTTATATCCCGGAGGGCACTGGATGGCATCAAAGTACTCGGGGTACGGCTTTTGGTAAATCCGATTCCGAGGTAACTCAGCTCCAAAATTCTCTCGAAGCATGTTAGCCATCTCCTCTCTAAAATTAGCTAGGGCATCGTCTGTAGTAGACGATGAAGCTTGCTGTTGTGGCATAGGAGGAGTAGGACTACTAGCTATAGGTAGGAATTGTGGCATGTATGTCGACCCATAATTTGCTAGTGGTTGAGTGGTTGTAGCTATAGGTAGGGTTTGGTTCGGTGTTGCCACCGAACCTGGCATGCTCATGATAGGATTAATGGGCGCAGCCACAATCTAATTTGCATGGGTAGGGTAATAAGCCATCGGCATGGGAGGCGCTGATGCAATAGGTAAAGCCAGATTAGGGTTTTGCATACTAGCAGCTACACCATCATTACCAATAGACGATTGAGATATATTCTTCTGAGCGTTAGTATTTTCAATGAAAGTTTGATAGACCAGATTGTTACCATCAGCAATACGACTCTCCATCTCAGCCCACTACTTAGGAGAAAAGGTAGTAGTCATAGAGGGTTTAACCTGCTCAGCTTGAAGAGGAGGGGACTTTATTTCTTCAATCGGAGTGATGTTGCTTTGGCGATTCTTCTTGAATTTTGCAAGGAACTCCTGCAAATCCTTCTCTTCATGCGCCTTCTTGTACTCCTCATAGACTCGGCGATGATCAGCCGATATCTCATCAAGACTGGGCTTAATGATGTTATCGGCGTATACCTCAGATGGCTTGGGAAGACCAGACATGGTGGATGATGACGATTGATCTTCGTTCCCCAGTGGAGTCTCCAAAAAGTGTGTTGACACATGAACATGTCACGTGTACCCTAGACGCCGGGGGTGATGCACCGCAGCTCACATAGAAGGAGACCCGACTGACAGTGCGATACGTAGGACAGTCGGCGGGCGCTTTTGAGACCCGAAACCCCTTACGCCCGGGACGGACCCTGTTAGGGAGTGCGGCGAATGTGGGATGCCCTAGGTCAATTCGCTCGCCCCTAGAGCCTCAGAACTCGCAGCTCTCAAACACGAAGAACAACGAAGAACGAGAGAGAAAAACGATGCAGAGATAAAACGTAGACTGAAAAAGTAGTATATTGATTTGTTCGATTGTGTGTTGTTCAATCGGCCGTCACCACCAACATATATAAGAGGCGGCTAGACTTCCCATACAAGTAAAGTATTCATCTAGGCTTTCCTTACACGGAAAATTACATCAATTCACGTCCTGGAGTCCTAGTTCTATTCCTACACAGATTCAGTCTGAATCTGGCCCAAACTCTGTCTACCTTCTTGCGCGGGCCGTCAAATTTCCATAAAAACTACAATCAAGATGGCCCAAATATCAAATTTGTGCGCCTCGACAAGACAAACAACTCTCGTGTTGATCTCTTCTCCAAACAAGGCCATCTTGAATACTTTACGTGGTCATCTTTTACCTTCCAGTCAGACTCGGTCTTGTAGCTGACTGTACTGTCCGAGTCTCGTAGTGAATTTGTAGGCCATATACTATCTCAGATGATGGCAACTCCAAACCCAAGGTTTACCGTTTTGACGATACGCACAACTCCCGTGTTACAAACTTTTCCATCCGAGGTCGTCTTGATAAACGTTCGGGCACATGTTCAGTTTCACTCGGATTCGAGCTCATCGACTCGGATATTAGAGTCTTTCCCTCGGATCGTCCGACTGGGATTTTTCACTCGGATGTTAGAATGTTTCACTAGGATGACTATATTTTCACTCGAAAGGCAATATCTTACTCGATTGGTAAGTTTTCGTTCCGACGGTAATCCTTTCACTCGGAATATTTTCACCTGGAGGAAAATTTCACTCGGATGACTATATTTTCACTCGGATGATAATACGTTCACTCGGACGACAAACTTTCACATGATCTATAAGTTTTCACTCGGATGGTAAGCTTTTCACTCGGATTTCCCGACTGAAAAAACATAGCATGATCTTGATTTGTCTCTCCAGGTCTCATATGACCTCGGATTGAGAAGAGTTATATATGAAAATCGGTCGGCTCGACGAGGCGAAACATTCTCGTGTTGAAGGTTATCCGATTCAAGGCCTTCTTAAGGTACGAATTGCTCGCGCGACCCATCAGACAGGGTGTGTGGTACCTCACGCCATATTTCCGTTTAGTTTCGGTCTGGAGTGTATTGCCTCTAACTTTTACATATGAAGTCAGATTGAGATCATTTATATATAATAATCGATTATCTTGACGAGATGAAGACAATTACTTTAGAGTGCTCCTTCATCCGAGGTCGTCTTGAAGGCATGATCGGCCGAAAACCACTCGGAACACTGAATTCTGCCACTCGGAGTATAATTTCGAACCCTAAGATGGGTTCGGATGATGATAACCTAAACATCAAAGTTGTTCCACTCGGTGATGGGAAACTTTCCACGCTGAAAACCCTTTCACTCAAAGCCATCTCATTTTCTTTTATGCCATGCCAAAATCTAATGTCAACAGCCGGTCGCTTAGGCCCAGCCGGCACAAGGAGTCGGCCACACGTCCGGAAGGTGCGAGGGACTTTACTAGCCCCGATGTCTTGAAACTCTAAGAGGTGTGGATGAGACTACCCGTGGGAAATCCCTCCGACATAAGACTCTTTAGGTTTTCTCTAAAATGTGATGCTGGTATAGTCTATTACCCCAAGGAAGTATAACCAGCTGGCTAATGTGTGCTGATAAATTTATGGCTGAATTCCTTCCAGGCTCAAGGATTACTAAATTACGAAGAAACCTCCCCTTATTCGTTCAAGAAGAGGTTCAATGTCTATATGGGTCCCAGGGAAGATATCCTAAAATTTTCAATTTATGCCCTAATCACCGTATGCTGAACATGTTATACTTCATATGTTTTATCATGGAATTAATGATGAACCGATATCTATTCTTGATCTGAGTGCAGGAGGTAGATTTATGTCTCTGGCTCTTGAAGAAGGAACATCACTTATATAAAAGATTATGACTGCTAAAGAACAGTGGAATATTGAGGAGCCAGTAAAGCCCATTCAAAAAATATATCATATTGACGACATGGAAAAATTCAAATAAGCTACTCAAGAAAAAGGTAAGCATGTCGAACAAGTTATCAATGAAAAATTAGATATATCTGGTATCTATCAGAATGAGGATCAACTATAAGAAACTATAAATAAGTTCAATTTTCCTCAAGAAAACATCAGCAGGGACTTTCGATGATGCATCCATCATCACATTTTGTGCTCCGTCTTATCACTTTCTTCCTTGTTGTTTTCATATTTTCATATTACAAAAACCTATATTTACCATCCATACTACACATGTATCACTATCTCTTCGCCAAACTAGTGCACCTATACAATTTGCCATTATATTGGGTGTGTTGGGGACACAAGAGATTTCTTGTATTTGAATGCAGGGCTTGTTTGAGAGAGACTATCTTCATCCTACACCTCCCATGAATTGATAAACCATAGGTCATCCACTTGAGGGATAGTTGGTACTGTCCTATAAAACTCTGCCCTTGGAGGCCCAACACGAGTCTACAACAATAAGTTGTGTAGTAGACATCATCGTCCACCGCATTGGTGCTCTCTGCGTGGCATGGTCAACGTGTTCAAGAAACAACAACCATTGGAAGAGGGATGTATGTGCAGAGGCTGACAGTAGGGACCCACATGGTCCATAGGCACACGCAAGCAAGTGCCTCCTAAGTACGAGAAAAAAATGACACCACCCGACAGCTGGGACCCACCAGCTATATTTTCGCATGAAAGGAAGTGCCTCCTTATTATGTGAAGAAAATGATTCCTCCCCCTAACAGGTGGGACCCAACAGTTATATCTTTGCACGCAAGGAAGTTCCTCCTTATCCTTCCTGATAGCTAGGACGCACTCGGTCGAAGAGTACGTAGCATTGTCTGTGTGGTCGGGAATGTGTACGTACATACTGGTGATCAATCTCTCTGCAACTATGAACCGCAACCTAGTAAGTTGTTGCACGTGTCGTAGTAGAGCCCCCGGCATAGCAGTTCATGTAGTCCTCTCTAAATTCTATACATGTATGTACAACCATATGACAAAAAATACAACCACGTACATACATACAGGTGGGGTCTCGACCCCATACTCGCGGATACGTACGGCCAGGACACGTATACATGGAGAGGCAATGGATGGCAGCAATGGCGTCCTATTCATCGGCAGCCAACCGGCTGGGTCGGAATAGAGACACAACATCTTATTCATCGGTAGCCAACCAGCTCCGTCAGAATGGAGAAACACACTGTGTTCATCGGGAGACAACTAGCTGGGTTGGAATGCGTCATGTTCATCTGGAGCCAACCGGCTTGGATGAACAACCAAAACAGGGTCATGTTCATCGACTCATGGTCTGGCGTACCGCAAAACGGAGAAAACGGAGTTCTCTTCGACTGGCTTCGGTTGGAACGGGGTCGTGTACATCAGTAAGGGTCTGGTGTACCGAAATAATAAGAACGGACTTCTGTTCAACCTCCTACTGTCGAAACGGGGTCCTGTTGATGGAGAGGAGTCTAGCGTACCACAAAATGGAGGAAATGGACTTCTCTTCATGCGCCTATGGTCAAAGCGGGGTCCTGTTCATCGAGAGGGGTGTGGCATGCCGCAAAACGGGACTCAACGGGCTATTGTTCATCCACCGTCGACTTCCTCCAGCTTCCACCAGTTATTGTTCATCCACCATCTTCCTCCAACCTCAACCTGCTACTGTTCATCCAGCCTCCACGAGGTCTTGTTCATCCACCCCCGGTCGGCTAGGGTGTGGTATCCTCCTCGGGGCCTTGTTCATCCAGCGGCAACCTCATACTACCACGGGGTCCTATTCATCCAACCCCACCGGGAACTGTTCATCCATAGCCAACCAACCGGTTAGGTAAACTTACCACGTCTCGCACAAGGGGCTCGATCGATGCAAGTCTTGACTCGTTCTACTTATCGCGCGCGGTGCAGCAACATGCACTGATCATCGAGAGGCAACCCAACCAGCTAGCTACGTATCGCACGGGGGATCAATCGGCTTTAGTATGAAGCAAAGGGATCGATCGGGTTCAATTAGTAGCAAAGGAATAGGTCGAGTTTAGTTAGCATCGAAGGAATTGGTCGGGTTCTGTTAGTAGCGAAGTGATCGATTGACTTCAGTACATACCTAATGCGATTGCTCGTGTTCAATAAAGGAATGCCTCATTCGGGTTCAGTTAGCGGACGCCTGCACACACGTGCGTACGAGAGAAACAAGCAAAACCACACTGTATCGCTCGGCCCCGACCACCCACTGTAACCGGGAACTCCCCGAAATTATCTTTGCCCTCACTTCTACCACAATTTTTATGTCATGGACAGCTCAAAAAATGTTATGCGAGTTTGTCTCCAGACCACCCAGGATGAAAATCCCATTTTCTGTCATAGAAGTAGGAGCCCACGACATCTATGATGATTCGTGTTTTTTTCACAATTATTGTCATTGAAGTGTCATAACCATGACAAAAAAAGTTCTCATTCGAGCCATAATGTCACAGATGTGTCTTTTGTTTGTAGTGTATATAAGCCGAAGGGTTTAGCCAGTAGGGGGAGTATCACAATTAATCACCTTAGGGTTAGAACTCAACATATGAACTTGAGGTATATCAAGCATGTACTCGATACATCATCATCAATACACCCTGGCATGGGAGGTCACTCCTCTAGTGGCCCATCTCAGATGCAGTGGCCTCATACTGCTCCGAGGGGCAACGATGACGAGGACATGTACTAGAGAGTAGGCCAAGAGCTTAAGCTTGGGGGAGCTCATACCCTAGTTATCCATACATACATATTTTACTTTTTCTTATTTTTCATTTTATTAGCATGTTTATTTTCCAGTTTGCTCAATAAATTTGTAGAGCAAGTGTTGCCCTTGCTTCGCTGGAATCCTCTTTGTTTGTGTTTTGTTTCTTCAAGCCCATAGATTTGTTCACCAATAGCAAGTTTGAAATGAACAAAATGAAGTGGAGAATTTACCGAGGGAAGAAGTGAGCCAACTCAAGAAGGTATGATATATGCATAATCTGTTGTCTAGCTCGCAATATTATTTGAGAAAGAATTTTCATTTGGCTTGCTGCACTTGAGTTAGTTCCCCTCGTTAGTTGAATATCATTTATTCATAACTCCCAACTTATTTTTTGCTAGTGAAACCTTGTAGTGAAGCATGATCTTGCTCTAACATGAATTATAAGAAAAACATAGGGGCCCAAATTTTTTAAGAGAATGAACATTCCAACTCTTCAATTCCATAGTGCTGAATTTGATTGTCTTGATAACACCTCTTGATCAAAATATTTGGAGGAATGAATATTTGAAATGATTGAGGTTGTGCCGAAATTTATTTGCAATAATAAAATCATGGGGCTTTCAACTCTTTGCTGGCTTTATGTTCCATTGCTATATGTTGAGATAATTCGCATAACTGCGATACCGTCACGGACTTGGAGATTGAGTGGTAAATGATCGACCATCTCCAAGGAAATGTGTATGTGGTAAATACGAAGCACCGATCGCTGAGTTCGAAAGAGACAACCATTCTTGATCTAGAGTGCACAAAATTAAGCCATACCGAAAACGAATTGCATATAGTAAATTTTGGCATAACCCCGTCACCAAGAGTTACAGTTCTAAAGAATAATGATTGAGAGATGTGTTTGAAAGCCATGAATAGGAGGTCCTAGTGTGTTAATTAAATGCTTGAATACTTTGCTCTCTTCATTTCAGAAACCGCCTAATGCATTTTGTTTTATGAAGAGAGTAAAAAAGAATGTCCATCCAAAGAAAGAATTTTTTTCGCTTGCGTAATACTTTCTTAACAATGAAAATTTTGGTTTGAGAAATTATAACTAGTGATAGGAAACTCTACGTGGTTAGGCAATGAGCTTGAGCGCAACTATTCAAATGCGAATACTTTCTTGAATGACATTGGACGATAAGTGAGGATGGATATATCATATTCTCTCGCGTAGGTAAAACTTTTTTCTACTCAATCAAGCGCCATTTCATTCTCTTGATTTCTCATTTGATCGAGGAAGAGAAAGTTTTAAGCTTCGGGGAGTTGATGGATCGAGAATTCATGATGTTTTTCGAGTGATTCTTATTTGGTTTCATCGGAACATTGTTACTTCTTGATTATCTCTATCCGTTTATCCTTCAAAAGAGAATAAAATATGTTTTCCATTGTTTGGCAGGAAATATCATATATGAAAGGAAACTGAGGAGAATTACTACCAATCAAGCCAAATGGAGCAACTTCCTTGTGGAGAGCCAAGCCACCAGGCGCAATAGAGCAAAAGACGGCCTTCCATACGTCTGCAAGCACTCGTATGAGCGGTCGTTTGAAGTGCCAACAACTCCACCACTTCTATACAAGACACTTTCATTAAGAAACCCAGGGGAGAAGAGAACCCTATCCGCCGCCACCACATCCAGAACAAAAGAAGAAGGGATCCGAAGAACCTTCAGATATTTTCTTAGTTTTGGTCTTTCCATCTCCATCATCCTCTCATCCTTCACAATTGTAAGAGCAATTCCTAGTTTTGGCAACAAGTTGTAAACTCTATTCACTCTCATCTCGAGATCAAGACTAGTTGAATTATCCATTCCATCTTATTGTGGATCTTCACGGTATTATCGATATGATTTTCATGGTTTTGATATCCGGTGTGATTGCTTTCTCTCTTATGATGTGTGAGTAATTCCCCATAGGCGTGGGAGATGTAGGTGAGTGGTAAGATTCATATGTGCCTAATCTATATGTCGTCATTCATATTTGTAGTAGTATGATCTGTCTAGTACGTTGTCCAATTTAAGGGCCCAGACAATAGGATCTCAAGACCTACATAGGTAACACATATTGTTTAGGAAATCTGTGACCTCTGACATGACATGCGGAGATATCTATGAGGACCGAACGCAATATGAGATAGTAGTGATCCATGAAACCTATCGAAGGACCTTAATTATGGAAACAGCCACTCTATGGAAATGGTAAAGCAGTACCACAGAATGAAATATAATCCCGAGAGGAGGAGTTTCATAACTTTTGGGTGATCCACCTACAGAACACACATATCAAATAGTATGAGTATGATACAAGGCAACCCGTATTACCGTCGCACCGACACACTTGATATATTCTTACTATGAACTGAATTCTCTCTGAGTCTAATCTCTTCAATGTAGGATACACAATTCTCATTTTCATTTATTTCATTTACTTTTAATAGTTTTTACCTTTGTCACTACAATACTTTTATCCTTGTACATATGGTTTATACATCCACCAGGACAGTAATTGGTGCCCTCTTCGCCGCCGCAATTCGGCATCAACATGGAGGAATGGATTTGAGCAAAGATAAGCATGACATATATGTACCAGTGGATTGTTTGATTGATGTGTCAATTATCATCATGAATTGAATTGGGCAATGGACAAAAATAAGCACACACAGAAGATGCACGATGCATATCTGTCCATGTCATTTGTATGTAGTGTGATCAAGTAGATTGGAGGTTTTGGATGCCCTATTAAGAACAGTTTATGATAGACTATTTCAAAAACAACCGGTCGCAAATGAGATAGAGCCGAACTCAAAGTCGACAACCATATCCTACGATGATTCCGGTGGTTCCCTCACCCTCCGATAGTTGCTCCGGTGGCAGGAGGGTCGAGAGACCTTGAATCCCATCCCTGCTGTACTAGCATGGCGTTTGAGAGCTTTGGTCGGCGGCGTTGAGGAGGTGCTAGTTGAGGAATAATTGTGGTGCGGCTCCTGTCCATCTCCGCCTTGGTGTTGGGCATCGGCGAAGAGTTGCTAGTTGTTGCCCGCGAATCTGGACATCCGATGAGATTTGGTGCCCCTTGTGCGGTCGATGAGGCGACAGGGGCAAATGTGTGATGTGGGGTTGTTGTCCTTGCTCGGTTGTCGTTACATCGACATTCCCTAAAACAGAGATATGGGGCTACTAAGGTATGTAGGAGGCTTGCTTATGGGCTTCAAATCTGTTGGATTTCACTAGCGACGGTATCTCGATGTGCTCAAGACGTCTTAAGTAGGCACATATGGTGCTATTCTATTGGTTCATGCTCTTTCGACGAGCTGGTACGATTGGATCGAAGGTGGAGAGAACTTGAATCCCATCCCTAGTGTACTAGCGTGGTGTTTGAGAGCTCTGGTCAGCGGTGTTGAGGAGGTGCCAATTGAGGAATAATTGTGTTGCTGCTCATGTCCATCTCCGCCTTGGTGTTGGGCATCGGTGAAGAGTTGCTAGTTGTTGTTGCCCGCGAATTTGGACATCTAATGAGGTTTGGTGCCCCCTGTATGGTCGATGAGGCGGCAAGGGCGATCGTGTGATGTGGGGTTGTTGTCCTTGCCATGTTATCGTCACATCGACGTTCCCTAAAATGGAGGTGTGGGGCTACTAAGGTATGTAGGAGGCTTGCTTATGCACTTCAAATCTATTGGATTTCACCAGTGACAGTGTCTCGGTGTGCTCACGACGTCTTAAGCAGGTACATGTGGTGCTATTCTATTGGTTCATCCTCTTTCGGCGAGCTGGTCCGACTGGATTGAAGGTGGAGAGACCTTGAATCCCATCCCTGGTGTACTAGTGTGGCGTTTGAGAGCTCTGGTCGAAAGTGTTGAGGAAGTGCCAGTTGAGGAATAATTGTGTTGCTGCTCCTATCCATCTCTGCCTTGGTGTTAGGCATCGGCGAAGAGTTGCTAGTTGTTGTTGCTCGCGAATCTAGACATCTGACGAGGTATGGTGCCCCTTGTGCGGTCGATGAGGTGACGAGGGAGGACGTGTGATGTGGGGTTACTATCCTTGCCCTGTTGTCGTCACATCGACGTTCCCTATAACGGAGATGTGGGGCAACTAAGGTATGTAGGAGGCTTGCTTATGGGCTTCAAATATATTGGATTTCACAAGCGACAATGTCTCGATGTGCTCAAGATGTCTTAAGCAGGCACATGTGGTGCTATTCTATTGGTTCGTCCTCTTTCGACGAGCTGGCCCCACTGGATCGAAGGTGGAGATTTACCGTCTTCATAATCTCTCTCAACAATTAGTGATGACGATGTCACTTGTGGGCAACCTTATCGCGAGTGTTCTTTTTGGCGGCATGTGTGGAGTATATGTTGGTACACATGTCCTTTTGCACGATCATGTCTAATGATGGCAGTTCAGGTGTGTTGTAAATGTTTTCACTTGTTTTTTAGCTAATTACCTAGGCAATTCTCATATGATTAATTAGTAGATTGAGCCCTTTATTCTCTATTAAAAAAGGGAGTTGGCAGACGCCTGCCACACCAACCAATGACATTTCACGTGTAAAAAAGATTGTTATTGTTTATGTCTAAAACACAATGCACTCATAAAAAATATGAATTATACAAATATTTTTATTAATTTCAAAAGAAGTTTACATACTAAATAAAATATTAAAGTAGTTTTTAAAATAGTTAAATAAATTATCGTACAAGTACAATTTTTGTCATGCTTTAAATAAAATATTCAGGTAGTATATGAAATTTTTATGCTTTAATTATGTAATGTTGTTTTATAAGTAGTAATGTGTTTTCGTACAGTTTGTGTGTTTTCTCAATAAAATATTTATATAATCATAAATATAAAAAAATATGAGCCTATTTTCGCCTAAGACTGCCTATCCTCAAAGGAATACTTTTTAACTCATACATTTTTTCGTAATTCATAAATATTTAAAATTATATGAACCTATTTAAAGTAACACATGAATTCTATTTAGAATAATATGACATTTTTTATTTCATTTGTAGATATATCATTAATGACACACCAATATTCCATGTTTATTTGATTATTATGATTATATTTTTTAAACAAAATTTAAAAAGTAAAAAAACAAAAATATGGTAAATGGGCCACACTAACTCCACCCCCTTTAAGCCCGGCATGCGCGTTTTATTATAGACATAAACAGAATCATACACACTCATTTGTCAACTCATACCTAGATGAGGTCAAACTGCTGATCAAACCGGCTGTGTGAAGCTACGTCTCATTTGTGTCTACAACAGCCCAACAATGTTGGCTGCCACCTACGACAAACATGCCAAAAATCAGTGCTGACGGAGCTGTGTTGCGGCATTGGCGAGGAGGAACGGCGACAACCATCTACCGCGATCACAGTGGTCTATACCTAGGATATTCAGTTGTGATCATCGAAGGAGCATCAGATCCTACTGTTCTCGAGGCCTACGCGTGAAGAGACGTGTTGGCACTGGTAGCGGACCTTCAACTTCAGAATATAATCATAGCATTGGACAACTAGGGTGTGAAGGATATCCAGGTGGGTACTGGTGGTGCTTGTCGTCAAAACCGGCGGATCTCGGGTAGGGGGTCCCGAACTGTGCGTCTAAAGTCGATGGTAACAGGAAACAGGGGACATGATGTTTACCCAGGTTCGTCCCCTCAATATGGAGGTAATACCCTACTTCCTGCTTGATTGATCTTGATGAATATGAATATTACAAGAGTAGATCTACCACGAGATCATAATGGCTAAAACCCTAGAAGTCTAGCCTGTATGATTGTGATCGCCTCTATGGACTAAACCATCCGATTTATATAGACACCGGAGGGGACTAGGGTCGTACAAAGTCGGTTACAGAGAAAGGAATCTTCATATCCAAACGCCAAGCTTGCCATCCACACCAAGGAGAGTCCCACCCGGACACGGGAGAGAGTCTTCGGTCTTCTATCTTCACAGCCCATCAGTCCGGTCCACATCACATGGGCCGGATGCCCGAGGACACCCTAATCCAGGACTCCCTCAGTGCTCATGCAGCCATCATACATGAAACAACGGACCGAAAGGCATCTTCTAGTTTCATATTCAAACATAGAAACTTTAATTTTGGAGCTCATAATCTCACCAAGTTTGCCTGTAATTTATCCGTCATGTTTGGCTGGGAATTCCCCATGACCAAAGTTCTACCAATGAACATTGTTTTCGATCAATAAAAAGGGCGAGATTTCTCAAACAAAAAATTAAAGACACAAATAGTAAGCTCCTATTTGGCGCGTGACGCGCTAGCGAACGAGCCAGGGGAGCACCTATTGGGCGCTTCAGGCACCGGATCCCCGGCACCTACTATAGCGCTAAGTTGGGCCGGCCCACGAAACATGCACAACATAAAAAATCACAGCGTTCAAAAAATCCCATAAATAAATGCTATCTATAGGTTTCGAACTCTTGCAATTTGGCTACTATTGGCGATGTTACTACTGGGCGTAAACCGGCCAGGCAAGGCCGGGTTAACTTCATCCGTAGTTGATTATTCTTGAAGCCCATGTAGACAGAAGAGGAAAGGTCCAGGGCCCAGAACCGGTTTAAGGCTCGTAGCCATGAACCGACATTTGTATGAAACTTGTATTGTAAGATAGAAAGAGTGGAGACCGAACCGGACACGTTTATGAGCCGGTCTCGGGACTCTGTAAACCGACAGGTGCCGCCCATGTATATAAGGGGACGACCCGACAGCGGTTTAGGAGAAGAGACAACAACTCGAGAGCCAAGAAAAGCGGATTCGCTCCTTGGCCTTCGAACCCCAGCAATACCAATCATAACTAGACGTAGGCTTTTACCTTCCTCGAAGGGGCCGAACTAGTATAAAATTCCCCGTGGCCCCTTGTCCAGTTTAACCCCTTAAAGCTAACCCGTAGCGATGGCTCCATGACTAATTCCTTTCACAAGGACATCTGCCGTGACAAACCCACGACAGTTGGCGCCCACCATGGGGCCATCGCACGATGGTTTTGAGTTCTTAAAGGGCAGCTTTGACGGACTTAAGGGATACGCTGTGGGCCGGATGACGAAGAGTCGTCGCGGCAAGCTCTACATCGACAACGCAGGGTCCCGAGGCCGATTCAATCGAATATGGGTATCGGGTCCCCTTTGGTGGGATTCACGTCTTCATCGGCAAGATCGGCGAACCGGCCCCTGAGCCGGACATCTACACCGACATCATCGAAACGGCTCGGCGTGCAAGTTCTTCGTCGGTTCAGCCCGAGGCAAGGCATGTTTTTGTGGGTGTCATCCATGGATCGAGGTACGAGGACGGACCGGTGTCCGATGGAGAGACCGTGGTCTATTCTGATGACGAGTCTTCTGGAGAGACCGAATCACTTTACCAGTTGTAGGACGGCCGGATTGAGGGAGGATCTGAGGGCAATGGTATTCCGGATTCCCCCGATCTACCAAACCGGTCCGCCATCTTCATGGCCGGCACACAATCGGCGCCTCATTCATCTACCGCCACAGCAATGCTCTCCGTTTCAACAACGGCCACACTAGCAGTGGCAGGAAGCTCGGCGCCGCCTCCGGCCCAAGTCCTTTCTGATTTGTTCGATGCTTTGGCAACGTTGATGGCCGCGGAGGTGGATGCAGCAGCCAGGGATCAGCACAATGCGGAGATTGCAAAGGTGAAAGATCAGATAGCCCAAGCTAAAGCGGACCTGGCAACAGAGAATGGTAGGATGGCTACAGAGCGGGCTGAATTGGAAGCACAGGCCTACCGGATTAGACTGGATCAGAATGCTTCAGAGGAAGTCATCAGAAGAAGGTATCGATCACGTCTCCCATCGGTTTATGAGCCGCAGAATCTTTTTAACACACCAGGAGCCGGAGTTGGTAGCCAACCCACACTAAAACGGGCGGGGGTGCCGGGAACAGGAGCGCCGGTTCAACCACGCACGACGGACCCGCCTCGCTAGAAGAACGTTGTGCCACCGTATGCATCAACGCCGCCCAAGCATTATTCCAACCCGTTGGACAACATTGTGGCCGCCGCTTCACGCCTGGCGGCCCTCCCAACCAACGGCAAGTCACCAGTTGCAGTGGAAGCACGTCAGGCCAGGGATCTCCTTCAAACAGCACTAAATCAACAGCAGGCGTATTCACACAGTCGTGAGAGGATTCATTCCACTCCCCGTCCAAGCCGGAGTTATAGCAGACACGTGGAGGACGAACCGGCCGTGTCCAGTATTGCACGTCGCCGAAATTCACCACGAGGGAACAACCCGGCCGGGGGAGGCGCTAATGCGCAAGATGTTGTGGACCATGGCCGCGCACGTCTGGTCAACAACATAATCCGGCAGGCCATGGAAATGGTGGTAAGCGCAAGGCCGACAGTAGCTTGGACTTTGTTGCAAATACCAACGCGCAAGAGAATGGCCAGCGCCGTAAGGGCAAGCAGCCCCAGAGGGGTGGAGGTTCAGGCAACAATTTGGAGCGCTTGTTAAATCAGCCCTATCCAAAGCATGGATCGAAGGAGAAGCCGGTATCACATCTTTGGAAGGACTGTTATATCATGCGGGATTTCAAGAATTCCAATATGACAACGGCCCGCCCGGCGGTTCAGGAGGAGGTTTCCACGGGCCGTGTTATGGAGGTGGTGGTTCCGGTTCAGGGTTTCCAGGCAACCAAACTGGATACGTCAATCAAGGGCACGAAGGCAACCAGGAAGGTTACAACCATCAGGGGAGTCAGCAGCAGCAGCAGTCAGGTTATCAGAGCAATCCCAAACAGCTGAACAGCGGGCAATATCATGTCTTCACTACTAGTTTGTGCAAACGTGATCAGAAGCTTCACAAAAAGGGCAGTGAACTCTGTTGAGCCGGCAGTACCTCAGTATTTGCGCTGGTCTGAGCAACCTATTTTGTGGAGTAGAGATGATCACCCACCCCGGGTTGATAATCCGGGTCACTTGGCCCTGGTGGTAGCCCCTCAAGTTGGGGGATACAAGCTTACTAAAGTGCTCACGGATGGGGGAAGTAGTATCAATATTTTGTATTATGATACATTCCGCCGTATGGGGTTGACAGATAAGGATCTTAAACCGTCAAATACGGTCTTTCATGGGGTGGTACCTGATGGCAAGATAGCTTTGGAGGTAGCTTTTGGAGATGACTATGATTCAAGGTCAGAAACATTGACATTTGAGGTGGTAAAGATCAAAAGTCGGTACCACGCTTTGTTTGGGCGGCCGGCTTATGCTAAGTTTATGGCAAGGCCATGTTATGTTTATCTACAGCTTAAAATGCCAGGTCATAAAGGGACCATCACGGTACATGGATGTCGAAAGATTGCTTTGGAGTGTGAGGAAGGTGATGCGTCTTATGCCGAGTCGGTTTGTGCCACGGAAGAGTTAAAATTCTATAAGGAGCAAGTTGATCCGGCAGACATGACCTCTTTGAAAAAGCCTACTACAGAGCATGATCCGGCGTTGAAGTTCAAATCGGCCACAGACACTGAGATGGTTGACTTTGTTCCTGGCGATTCATCCAAACAGTTCAGCATCATCGCTAACCTGGATCCCAAATAGGAAAGCGCGCTCATCGAGTTCATCCATGAGAATCGGGACATCTTTGCATGGAAACCTTCTGACATGCCAGGTGTACCGAGGGAACTCGCTGAGCACACACTCAACATTGATCCTAAGTTCAAACCGGTCCGGCAGTTCCTCCGCCGTTTCAATGAAGAGAGACGTAAGGCTATAGGTGAAGAGGTAGCCCGTCTGTTGGCTGCTGGGTTTATTGTTGAAGTTTTTCATCCAAAGTGGTTAGCCAATCCGGTGCTGGTTCTTAAGAAAAACGGCACTTGGCGCATGTGTGTGGACTACACAGATTTAAACAAGGCTTGCCCTGCAGACCCCTTTGCTCTCCCTCGCAGTGATCAGATAATTGATGATACAACGGGTTGTGACCGTTTGTGTTTTCTGGATGCTTACTCTGGTTATCATCAGATCAAAATGGCGGTTAAGGACCAGGAAAAGACAGCCTTAATAACTCCCTTTGGAGCCTTCTGCTATGTTTCCATGCCCTTTGGACTCAAGAGTGCCCAGGCGACTTACCAGCGATGTGTTCAGAATTGCCTTCATAAACAAATTGGGCGCAATGTTCATTCATATGTGGATGATATTGTGGTCAAGTCCAGAAAGGAGGAGACATTGATAGATGATCTACGAGAAAGCTTTGACAATCTACGGGTTTACAAGATGATGCTCAATCCAGAGAAGTGTGTCTTCAGTGTCCTGGTAGGCATGCTCTTAGGCTTTCTGGTATCAAACAGAGGCATTGAGGCTAATCCGGAAAAGATCGCAGCAATTACATCCTTGGCTAAACCGGCGTGTATTAACGATGTTCAACGTCTGGCCGGCCGAATTACAGCCATGAGCCGGTTTATCAGTCGCCTTGGAGAGAAGGCCATCCCCTTATATCAGATGCTCAAGAAAACAGATAACTTTGTCTCGAGTGAGGCAGTTGATAAGGCGTTCGAGGATCTGAAGAGGCAGCTAGCTGAACTGCCCGTGCTTGCGGTGCCGATCGATAAAGAGCCATTATTATTATATGTGGCTGCTAATGCCCGGGCTGTTAGCATAGCCATTGTGGTAGAGCGCAAGGAGCTTGGCAAGGAATATCCGGTTCAACGGCCAGTTTATTATATCAGTGAGGTGCTCATTGAATCCAAGCAGAGGTACCCGCATTGGCAGAAGCTGGTATATGGGGTGTTTATGGCGAGCCGGAAGCTTAAACATTATTTTCAGGGCCATCCAATCACAATGGTCAGTTCAGCTCCTCTGGGCGACATTATTAAAAATAGAGAAGCAACTGGCTGGATTGCCAAGTGGGCCATTGAGCTTGGACCTCATGGGCTCAAATATATACCCTGCACGGCGATCAAGTCCCAGGCACTCATGGATTTCATCAACGATTGTACGGAGTTACAGGCACCTGAAGAGAAACCAGATAATACATACTGGACTATTCATTTTGATGGATCCAGACAGTTGGAGGGCTCGGGGGCTGGAGTCGTACTAACTTCCCCACGAGGTGACAAGTTTTGTTATGTCCTCCGTTTAATGTTCCCTTGTACTAACAATGCAGCTGAATATGAGGCTTTGCTCCACGGTCTTCAGATGGCTAAAGAGATGAATTTGAGCCGGGTTAAGTGCTTCGGCGATTCAGATCTAGTGGCTCAGCAGGTGTCTGACAATTGGGATTCTAAGGACCCACTCATGGCTGCATATCGATGAGAGGTGGACGCCGTGGCTGGTCACATCAAAGGTTATCAGGTGGACCATATAGACCGGCGGAAGAATGAAGCTACGGACGCTTTAAGTCGTCTTGGTTCCTAGCGTAAACAGGTCCCGCCCAATGTCTTTCTTGATGTGTTGCATAATCCGTCAGTCAAAGTACCAACCGAAGAAGATTTGGCTATTCCTGATCCGGAGGTTCAGTTGGTGGCAGCTCTGCATGCCACACCGGATTGGACGATCCCATATCTGGCTTACATGAACCGAGGCGCGTTACCAGACGATGAAACATTGGCTCGACAGATAATCCGGCGTTCTAAGTCCATGACCATACTCAACGGGGAGTTACATCGTTACAGTGTTTCAGGAGCAATTCAGCGTTGTGTTTCTCCACAAGAAGGTTGTGAGATTTTGCGAGAAATCCATGAAGGGGATTGCGGTCACCACACCGGTTCAAGGTCGTTGGTTGCCAAAGCTTTTCGCCACGGTTTTTACTGGTTGACGGGACATGCTGATGCGGAGGATTTAGTCAAGAGATGTGATGGATGTCAAAATTTGCCCGCCATGCACACGTTCCGGCTCAAGAGTTGCAGATGATTCCAATTACGTGGCCGTTTCCAACTTGGGGGCTTGATATGGTTGGACCCTTCAAGCGTTCTAAGGACAAAAAGACCCACTTGTTAGTAGCAGTTGATAAATTCACTAAATGGGTGGAGGCAGAGCCAGTCACCAAGTGTGATGCAGCCACGGCGGTTCAATTCATCAAGAAGGTGATATTCCGGTTTGGTTTTCCACATAGCATTATAACAGATAATGGTACTAATCTGTCAAAAGGGGAGATGGAAGAATTCTTTCAACGTGAGAACATCCGGCTTGATCTCGCGTCGGTGGCTCACCCCCAATCTAATGGTCAAGCAGAAAGGGCAAATCAAGAAATTCTACGGGGTATCAAACCAAGGCTTATGGTTCCCTTAAAGCGGACGTCGGGTTGTTGGGTTGAGGAGCTACCTTCTGTGTTATGGAGCATCAACACCACACCCAATAGGTCTATGGGTTACACACCTTTCTTCATGGTTTATGGAGCGGAGGCGGTTCTTCCTAGTGACATCCGTCATGATTCGCCCCGTGTGGCAGCTTATGTTGAAGCTGATAATGAGAAAGCACGTCAAGATTCACTGGACCTGTTGGATGAAGAGCGTGATCTTGCAGCAGCATGATCGGCTATTTATCAACAAGATCTCCGACGTTATCACAGCCGCCGGGTTAAAACCAGAACCTTTCAAGAAGGTGATTTGGTGCTCTGGCTCATCCAGGATCAGACCGATATGCACAAGTTATCCCCACCTTGGGAAGGACCCTTTGTGGTCAGCAAAAATTTGCACAACGGATCTTACTACCTCATTGATGTTCGAGAGCATGAAGACTCACGTCAATCGGAGGAGGAGACCAAGCGGCCATGGAACATAGCTCTCCTTCGGCCTTACTACACTTGAAGCCATAGGCTCTTCATCTGTACATATTTATGACAATGTATATATCATATAATAAACCGGAGCCTCCGTTATAAGCGGGGTATCTGTTCTTTTTATATCCTGTGTGTGCTTTTACAAGTTAACTGACAAAGTGGATTCTTTTAATCCGGCTTTAGCAGCTACATAGATATGAAACAAAAATCACTAGGGGGCTTGGTCATATTTGAACTACAGCTACACCTCTTGATCGGTTTTTAAACCACGAAGGGATATCACTAGGGGGATTGGTTGTCCTCACACCATAGCTACACCTCTTGATAGGCATTTACGCCACAAAGGGAAACAATTTGTGGAGCCAAAGAGAGTGTTGTACATAGTATAGACTCAAACATGGGCACACACTGAGCATCGCTCACAAACTTACTTGGGGGCTCTTTTTGCAAAGCAACAAAGAGTTTGAAAGGACCCTCGTAATTGGCTATCAAGCCACGACTTGGAAGCCTGGTGTATTCACCTGAAAACCCGGGTTAACCTGCCTTCATCAAGTACGCCACTCCTCTCCAGGTAATCCTGGTATGACCCATCGAACGTTTGACAAGTCAATCTTTTATAGATCCTGAACTTGTCACAGTTAAAACAATGATTGGTTAATTGGAGGCCCATCTTAAAAGGCTTTGTTAAATGGTTTAACTCAGAGGCCTGGCAGCCCATGAAAAGCCTCGATTTGGAGCCTGGCAGCTCGTAAAAAGCCTTGCATATTTTCCTGTTGGCCTTTTGTTTGTTGAACATCATAAGTATTTTTTGATAAACCGGCGTTCTTGACCCGGCTTGCGTTTCAACTACAAGTTGTGGGCACATGATCAATTATAAACCGATGTTCATTAACCCGGTCTGGTTTGACTAAATCGCCAGTATTATAAAGAAAATCTGGTGGTTATCCCGGTCCGGTTTAATATATAGACCGGTATTATGAAGATGGAGTTATCAACGTTCCGGATTTCTATTAACACCTTTGTCGTATACACGTTTGGTCAACCAATGAGGTATGTTCTGTACATTATTTTTTGTACAAACACTTGATTATTCATCTAGGTACTATATACTTCTTGGACATCATGACACGTCTAGCAGGAAAATCGCTAGATACTTTTAAGTTGTTGTACCCAGGAACGCAATTCATCATGGGTTATGCATAAATATATCCCAAAGGGCGGCACAGATTGTCACAAAGTATTACGAAACATGCTCGATGGCATGGCAGATAAATGGAGTTTCAGCTATCCTATTACATGAAGCTTCAAAGCGGCTCAAACAGTATCATTGTTTTTCATAGTAGCCATATAAACTGGCGACCGGATCAGGACTCTTCATCGCGATGGTTTGACGGTTGAGGGTCAGTTGGTGTAGGCACTTCTTCATCCCTCCCAGACGCTGGAAATCATCCGTTGACCAATCGATTCCAGTTAAGGCTTGGAACACTGCTTCCTCATGGATAAGATTGGAAGGATTAATATCAGGGGCGTAAGTGTGCTTACGAATCGGAGGCACAAGTTCTTCGACTTCATGGATGTCGGCCGGCTGTCTTTTCCCTTCTCCATCATAAAATGCTTGAAAATGGGACAAATCGGTATCATCAGCCAACTTGCTGGCTGCTGGCCGCATCTGTTTGCTCAGCCGCCGAAGATCATCATTGTTGAAGTTTGAAACGTCTTCTTTAACGCCTGGGTACCCTTTGATGATATCCTCTGCTTCAAGGTCTGGAATCCAGGCTTTGGCTCGAATAAGGGCGGTTAAAGCTCCTGCTCTGGCATCTGCTCTCTTCAACTCGGCAATACGGGCTGGTAACATGCCCAGCTTCTGAAGGGTTTCCTTAATCAAAGTTGGAGCCGGTTTGTTATAAGCTGCTGTGCTAATAACCCATTGAGACCTAGAGTATAGCTGTTCAACCAATGTATATGCTGCTTTGAGCTTCATCCGCATATCTGTACCAAGATGAGCGATCCGAGTGCCTGCCAAAGATTTTATCAACATTTTGGTCAGTTATAAGATTCATTGACTGGTGCAACAAACATAAGCAGACACTTACCAAAGATAGCAGAGGTCATAGCATTGATTTGGCGTTTCAAACCAGCTAGTTCTTCAACCACTGGCTTCAGGGCTGCCTCGGCGTCTACAACTCTTTTGGTTAAACCGGATTTCTCGGTTTCCCATTCAGCACGTTCTTGGTTGAAGGATTTTTCAACTTTTCAATTACGGCCAGGGCCTGGGTCAGCTCCTCTTTGGCTTTTGCAGCCTCGGCTTGTTGTGACT
The DNA here is from genome assembly GCF_003073215.2 of Triticum urartu. Lineage (NCBI taxonomy): Eukaryota > Viridiplantae > Streptophyta > Magnoliopsida > Poales > Poaceae > Triticum > Triticum urartu. The sequence goes on from NC_053028.1 coordinate 672,020,789, forward strand.
TCACATTTTCTTGCAAGTCAGAATTTCAGGCATCTTTGTTTCTCAATTCGGCCTACAACGTTGAAGGTATGTTAAACAAACAGCATATATCTGTGCTAAAGTACAAAACGTATAACAAAGTTATGCACTTCATACTTGGGGGCTAATGCCTATTTGCTCTCAAGAAATACACTTTATACAAGTCTCCAGAACAATGCAAGCATTATCCTTGACACTTGGGGGCTAATGTGCGTCTGTTCTAAAAAACGGATGTGTGGATTAAAAACCAGATTAATTTGGCAAGTTAAACTGGCTTTTGGGGGCTATGCTGCAGAAAGTTAACTAATTTTTTCAAGATAAGTCTTATCTATTATTAGTGACCTGCCATTGCAAGGATCAATGATGAGATGCTTAAAGTGTTACAAAGACCCGGTTTGTGATTAGCAATCATAAAACGGCCCTTGGGGGCTACTTGGGATAGTGTTTAAGCTATAAATCAATATACAAAGGGAGAGGAATTTACCTCATATCGCTCTTTCATTAAGTTCACCAAACCGGCTTCATAATCCCGGTTTGAGTGCAGACGGTTCAAGAAGCCAGAATGAATCTCATCAGCGTTAAGATGAGCATAGTTTGATAAGTCGCTGCTCCATTTACCTTTATCCCGGGCAGCTTGCTCTTCTTTGGCACTGTGTTGAGGTAAAATGACGGGATGGCCAGGAAACTGTGGCCTATTCCAGTAATAATAACATCATCACCTTGGCCTTCAGGATTTTTGGTGGATGATGCTGGAATTTTAGTGTCTTTTATCGGACTACCCCGGTTTGGCTCTGCCGGTTCAGTATCGGGTGCGGCAGGCTCAGCATCTGTTGGTTCGTCGGTATGTTGGCCTTCAAGGGGTGGATCATCAAAAGTAGCTTCAGGATGGGGACCTTCCGGTTCACCAGTCTGTTCCGGTTCACCTCTTGGTTCTTCTTCTTCGGTGACAGGGTCTTCTGGCGGATTGGTGACCCGAGCTTTCTTGCTGGGTCTGGCTTTGGCCCTGCAAACAGAATAAAAGAGGATTAACATCCTATTCAAAGGATTTATGCTGCATTGAAAGGAAAGGTTTTTACAACTCACCCGACCACAGTTTTCAAAGGGGGGAGTTGAGTTGCTATCGATTCACCGGAAGATGAAGGAGGTGTCACCTGATAATTTGAATCGGACGGATTAAGAGGCTGTCTGAAATAACCTGCCTTGGGGTAAGAATGGTCAGAAGTAGGAGAGACCTCAGACTGGCGCTTCCGAACCGGAGTGTCAGGTAAACCGGCTGAAGTGACCTGTTGGCCACTGTGCCGGGTTGTCCGGCGAGCTTCCTCTTGTTGAGTCTTCAAAATAAATGTTGGATCCAAGTGAGCAAGAGGATGAGAAAAGCTTACTTTCTAGACTGCTTGGCAAGTTTTTTGTGTTGGCATAGAGTCTGAACTGGAGGAAAGGGTAATTACCTCTACGTCATCATCTTGACTAGCTACTGCGTCCTCCTAAGGAAGATCATTGTTAATGAGATGCATGAAAAGAGATCCAAGTGAGTCAAGTTCTACCTCAACTTCTGGATCATCAGTATCATCATCAAGCTCCATATTAATCCGGTCAGCCGTTTTCCGTTTTGACGTCCGTTTTACGGCTTTGGCCTTTGGCGAGATGGCTTGACCGCTTTGTCTCCAGTCGACTTTGCCGCTTTCTCTATGGATTTCCATTTCCAGAAGGGTTCATCACCCTATATATAAAGAAGAAGGGTTACAGGTTGTATAGGTTAAAGATATTAGAGATGAAGAGGAAGTGTAATGCTTACATCAGGCGGTTTGTTCTTGGCATAGAAGGGACTCAGACCAGTTTGACTACAGACCGGTTCCGACTCATTCAGAATCTTCTTTACACCTTTAGTGACTTCTTCCTCAGATAATTGGATGTTGCAATGGCATTGAGGGTCGTCAACCTCACCAGTATATTCGCACATTAAACCGGGACGCCGGCTTAGTGGCATGATACTCCAGGATATCCAACAGCGCACAAAGTCCACGCCTGTTAAACCGTTTGCCCTAAAGGCCTGGAGCTTGGCGAGTTGAGGAGCGTATTCCGCCCTTTCTGAAGAGCTCAGTTGAGGCATGGGTGAGTATTGGATAGTCTGCGATCACGAAAGCCGGGGAGCGGATTTTCATCTTCAGGGGAAGTGTCTCTGCAATAAAACCATGTTTGGTTCCAATCCTTTGGGTGGCTATGATGTTTGGCATGAGGAAATTCAACTTTTTTCCGCTTTTGAATCGAGACACCACCAAGTTCTCTGTTCGGGCCATTTACAAACTCTGTGCGCCGGTTTAAGTGAAAGAAATCCCGGAACAATTTTGCAGTTGGTTCTTCTTAAATATACTTCACAGAAGACCTGGAAGTTGCATAAGCTGGAAACCGAGTTGGGACCAATATCTTGTGGATGAAGTTGGAAGCTGGCAAGCACATCTCGATAAAACTTTGACCCTGACGGTTTGAAGCCACGGCCTATAAGGTCAACAAAGACCACCACCTCGCCCTGCCTTGGGGTTGGAGGATTTTCTGTTCCTGGAAACCGCCATTTGATCTCAGTTTTCTTAGGCAGGGAGCCGATGCTAACCACCTCATTCAACTGAGTCTCAGTAACCCGGGAACGAGCAAAGTTGCAGGCGGTGAATTGTTTGGCCATTGCGAAGCAAACAAGCTGAAAATGAAAGGCCGGTTTATAGATTACGCATGATTATATGTAAGAGACAAGGGAGTAAACATACTGATATGTGAAATGGTATAAACCGGAGACTAATGCAATAAGAGAAAAGGATAATACTAGCACAGGATTTCTCAGACACTGTTAAACCGGAGCATAATTATGAAGGTAAAATGCTCCTCCGGTTTATCAAAGGGCTAATGGTATAGACTGCTTATACAAGGTTAAACCACCTATATTGGTGCAAGGAGAAACAGATCTCACAGGTACATAGAAACAGATCTCACAGTGACATATAAAATTTTCAGATCTAAGATAAGACAAAAAAGCAAAAAATGGATCTAGAAGGGGTGCAGAACCGAAGCAACTTATGAAGGACTGGATCAGTTCTTTGCGCATAAGGGTTTGTGATGACAATGGTAGGTTAGCTACGGCAAGGGATACGTCAAGCACAACGTGTCCATCTATAGACTAAAGGCAGAACAGGGAAGAACAACACTGAAGCATTGGTGAACTTCAGAAGAACTGCGAAGAATGTCAAAACCCTAGAACAGATCTATGGCGAAAAAAGCAGAGAACTTACCGGGGTTGGTGAGGAAGCGGAAAGGCACCGCAGTATTCTGGTGCGTTCAGGGTGATGCAACGGCCAGGGTTGGAGCAGAGGCGACGGTCGACGGCGGTGGCGGAGCTCCAAAGGCTGAGCAGCGCAAGGAAGACGACGCAAAGAGGCACGAGGGGGAAAAGATGAAAATGACCCCTCGGTCCTATTTATAAACGCAAGGGATAAGTGTCAGGAGCGAAAATCGAGGGGCCAGAAATTTGGAAGTGAGGCGGATCTGTCGCCTCGATTGTCGGAGACCCATTAATGAAGATGTGTCATACACAGTTTTTAAACAGATGACATCACGACAGTTTACCACGATCCGAGAAGATGATGTCACGGCGGTTTACTAAATTATGAGAAGATGTTGAAGACAAAGTTTTTACTAAGGATTGACACGAACCTATTCAAATCAATCTGGGGCCTAATGTTGGGGATGTTACTACTGGGCGTAAACCGGCCAGGAAAGGCCGGGTTAACTTCATCCATAGTTGATTATGCTTGAAGCCCATGTAGACAGAAGAGGAAAGGTCCAGGGCCCAGAACCGGTTTAAGGCCCATAGCCGTGAACCGGCATTTGTATGAAACTTGTATTGTAAGATAGAAAGAGTGGAGACCGAACCGGACACGTTTATGAGCCGGTCTCGGGACTCTGTAAACCGACGGGCGCCGCCCATGTATATAAGGGGACGACCCGGCAGCGGTTTAGGAGAAGAGACAACAACTCGAGAGCTAGGAAAAGCGGATTCGCTCCCTGGCCGTCGAACCCTAGCAATAGCAATCACAACTAGACGTAGGCTTTTACCTTCCTCGAAGGGGCCAAACTAGTATAAAATTCCCGTGTCCCCTTGTCCGGTTTAACCCCTTAAAGCTAACCCGTAGCGATGGCTCCACGACTAAGTCCTTTCACAAGGACATCTGCCGTGACAATCTCACGACAGCTTCCGTACAATGTACCCTCGCTATTTTATTTCACAAAACTGAACCATAAATAAATCCTAAATTTGAAAAGGTTCATAGATTTCGAAAAAAAGTTCGTCAATTTTCAAGAAAAGTTCACAAACTTGAAAATAGTTCATTAATTTTCAGAAAGTTAATCAAATTGGAAAAGGTGTTCATCAAAATTGAAGCAGGTTCATGGCTTTTTAAAAAAAGTTCTTCAAATTTTGTTAAAATTCATTGAATTGAAAAAGTCCACAAATTTGAAAAACCAGTTCATGGATTTTTGAGAAAATTCATCAAATGTTTAAAAAAAGTTCACAAATTTTTAAAACAATTAATGGATTTTGAAATCGTTCGTTGTTTTTGAAGAAAAAGTTATCGATTTACAATCACGCATTTAAGAAAAATAAATAGAAACAAAAAAGAATAGAAAAAATAAAAAAAATAGAAAAAGAAAATGCGCACTGGAGAAAAATCAAGAACACAAAAGGATACCATGCATAAAATATCGATGGCAGTAGTGGTTTGAACTTCATAAAGACATGAAGCAAACGCAAAATGTGCGGGTCCATCTGCGGTAGAGGGAGTGCGCTGCAGGAGCCCGTTTGCAAAATGACCTGTAACGGGTGCCTGCTGTGGTAAATAGGAAGCGCAACGAGCCAGCGCGCGCCTAATGGTCCAGTCCATGAACGGGGCTGGACTATGCCATTTTTTATTTCATTTTCTTTTTTTATTGTTTATGTTTTTATTTTTTCATAAAACAATTCAGAATTTTAAAAGTTCCTAATTTCAAAAAATAGTGAACTTTGGAAAAATGTTCGTGGTTTTAAAAAAATATCCATGATTTTGAAAAAAGTTCATTAATTTGAAAAATATGTGAACTCAAAAAGTGTGCATCAATTGTCAAAAGTTTCATCGATTTGTGATTTCAAAAAAATGTTCATGTCTTCAAAAAATATTCAAAATTTCATAAATTATTCATGAATTTTTTAATAAAATTCAAAAGAATGTGAGGAGAATTTCAAAATATTGGTCCCAAATTTTAAAAAAATGTTCACAAAATAAAAAAAGTTTTCTGGTTCAAAAAAATATTCATGAATTAAAAAACATTGTGGGAAAAAAATTATTTTGTGAGTTACTAAAGTTGTTTCTAAATTTCAAAAAATGTAGGCCTTTTCAAAATACTCGTTTACCAGTTCGAAAAAATGTAAGCAATTTTAAACAGTTTTCACGAGTTAAATAATGATCACAAATTTGTGAAATATGTTTATGAAGTTAAATATGTTTATGAAGTTAAATATGTTTGCAAATTCAAAAATAAGATTAATGTTTTTAATTCAATGATCCAATTTTGAATAAATATAAATAAATATAAAAATACTAAAACAAGAATTAACAATAAATAAAAACCGGCATGGTAAGGATCTACATTCTAGAACCTTCCCAAATCGGGAATGGTGTTGACCCAAATGGTGAACGTAAAGGGGGGGGTGCTCGTAGGCAACCTGCGCAACAAATAGGAGCCACCTAAACTGCCTAAAAAACAATAGTTATACTTTAAAAGCAACAAACGACATTGGTTGGAGTGGTAGCCCATCGAAAGATATAAAGCCAGTGTACCTTTTTTTGCGGATAAAGCATGTGTACCTTGTTACTTGACAACAAATGTAATCGGGATGGGGAACGTTTGTGGCTGGTGCGCCGGCCGAAGATTGGGTCGGTCGCACACGGCACGTACATGGAAGAGATTGGACGCTCGCTGCTCCTCTCACCAAGACGTGTCCTGTGGCACCCGCCGACCACCGCCCTTCCCTTCTTATCCATACACGCACTCATCTATTGTCTCCTTCCTCTGTTCCTCTCCCTCCCTAATCTCGCCTCTCCTTTGTCTCACCGACTATGAGTTTGTTGTCATGGAACAGTTCCGAGCCCACTACTGCAAGCACCTCCGGAGCCATCAAAAAACACACGAGCTCATTGCTGGGCATGGCCCTGTTTTGCAAGTTCGGGGACCCTCCTCCCCCCTCTCCCCCGGAGAAGCCATCGCAGTGGAAGATCTGCCCGATTTTTTATGCCAACTGGTTGCAGCTTTTTGGATCATTGGTTGTAGCTTCTGCTAAACCAGTTGCATCTTTTTTAAAATCATTCTGTTCAAGCTTTTTCTTCAAAAATCGGTTTATTTTGCATCTTTTTCCTCAAATCATTGGTTCCAGCCTTTAAAGTCACAGGTTGTAGCATTTTGTTCAGCTGGTTGTACCATTTTATTTAGGAATGCTACCACCGGAGTTCGTCCTGCTGGACGAGCGACGCTTTTTGCTATAACCATAGCCTATTATTGCTGCCACCGGTGACTTTTTTTGTTACATACATGCACGGCGGTGCTGGTCGACGGCAACAATGCCTTTTTGTTGCTGCAACCGTTTTGGAGTTTGCTGGAATAGGCGCCCAAATTTGCTACCATTGCCTTTTGGGGTTTGCTAGAAGGAACTGCCCAAAATCTTCCACCGGATTCGGTTTTTGTTGAAACCCTCTCCAAAGATTGCTACCACCGGCTTATTTGGCTGCGAGCCATATCGTCGTCTGCCATTTGATGTTGCAACCGGCAGTGGTGCGGTCGGCGTCCATGGTGCGATGAGCTACAACCGAGGGTCTGCGACAATTTTTGTTACAACCATCCTCTGTATTCGCTATGACTGATGGCGGAATTTTCTACGACAATAAATGGAGGCGTTTGCAACCAGCAAGGCGTCTTCCTCCATGTCAACGGTGAGCCCAGGGTGGCCGACGAGTGCGCGGAGGCAGAGGGCGAGCGCAAGGCGGCCGAGGGTGAGCGCAAGGCGGCAGAGGGTGAGCGCGGCGACCTTGTCCCCTCAGTGATTTGTCATATGGAAGGGATACGCGAGGGAGGAAAGAGGCGTGGACTCAGATCGAACGGTACCTGGAGATCGCATCTGATGGCTAGGGGCCGACCGGTTGACATTTCAGCCGGCGCACTAGCTCCTAGCAGTCGCCAATCAGGATGGCGAACAAGGATTAGATCCGGGTTGCCGGTTTGAACCCTGAGCAGACCTTTTTCCTTCTATGAAAATTTGTGATGTTTCACGGATAGGTGGGACCCACCCAGTTCAACACATGCAATTGATGTTCACCTTCCAGCAGCTTTTCCGTGAGAAAAGAATGACGTGGATTTGCAAAGAGAGCAGCCACATGTCCCGTCTTCACCACAGAACCACCGGCACCGGGCCCATACCATGTTGGCACGCCTCATAAGTATCATGGGCATATACAAACCAGGTTTGCACCACTCTGCCAAGTTGTCGCTACAGTTTCATGCATACCACAAGTTCATGCAGTAAACTTATCATTCGTGGCAAGTTCAAGCATCAGTGATGTAGTTACCTCTAAATTAGCTAGCTCGGATAACTCATCTGAAACAGTGCTAGGAAATTTCATGCATGTTATACCAGGACTCCAAGGGAAGGAATTTTCAAAACTCAAGGTGTGCATTACTTCGTGCACCACTGGCGCATCGTCTAGCCTCCTAGCGTCGCTCTTTCTCTTGCATCGCCTCGCCCTCCCTGTTTGTGCAACCATCTAAGATCATCTCCAACAGTAGAAAAAAGTTTTAGGGCACCAGGAATTGTCCTGTTTTTGCGAAGATGGCCTCACACTTATATTGAATTTAAGCAATGGTACAAACACACACAACCCTCCCCCCCAAAAGATAGGAAATACAAACAGATCTCTAGGGATCGACTCACCACATAGATCACCACGAGATAAGGGCACACCGCCGTCGCTGCTCCCACTACTAACTCCTACACCCAACGAGTACCCTTGGACATGCACACATATTAATTCTAACATTGCGGCCACAAACCGCCATTGTTGCCATCACTGCAACAACCATCCAGAGCAAGTATCACTATATGCCAAACAATAGGCTATCCCCACAAATGATTAGTTAGCTCCGACTCCAAATATTAGCCACGGAAGGATGCGAGGTTTGTGCTGCAGTGGGTCACCATGGACCATTTCATCGCATTCGTATTTGGGAGAAGTACCCAATAGTATAATTTTTAAAGTGCATACAACTCATGTTTTGTCGTGGTGCCCAAAGTGTACAAGGCAAGTCTCATGGGAAGCGACACGTGAGGGGTGTCCCGAACATGCTGGAAGGCGCATTTAGGGTTGGAAGATGCACTTTGGGCTCCTGCACTAGTACGAATGGAGCTGGAATAAGAAGTCGGGCTAGCTACACTCAATTACCAAGGAAAGAGAGGAGTGGGGATTCTGGCTCGCGCTTCACGCAGTAGCGCGGTGATAACCCACAAGTACAAGGGATTGCAACAGTTTTCGAGGGTAGAGTATTCAACCCAAATTTACTGATTCGACACAAGGGAGTCAAAGAATATTTGCAAGTATTATTAGTTGAGTAGTCAATTCAACCACACCTGGAGAACTAAATATCTACAGCAAAGTGGTCAGTAGCACAATAATATGATAGTTTGATAGCAGTGGTAATAGTAGCAACAGCAACGGTAACAATAACAATAGCAGTTTTGTAGCGATTGTAATAACATCAGCAATAGTAGTAAATTAGCAAATACCAATATGTTAAAAGCTTGTACGCATTGAATTGGTGATGGATAATTATGCTGGATGACATTCATCATGTAACAGTTATAACCTAGGGCAACACAGAACTAGCTCTAATTCATCAATGTAATGTAGGCGTGTATTCCTTATATAGTCATACGTGTTTGTGATAAGAACTTGCATGACATCTTTTGTCCTACCCTCCCATGGCTACAAGGTCCATAAGGAAACAAAGGGATATTTTTTTCTCCTCTTAATAGAGAACCAGAACAAAGCATTAACACATAGTGAATACATTAACTCCTAAAACTACGGTAATCACTGGAAAGAATCCCAATTATTGTCACCTTGGGGTATACGGATCATAACACGTAATAGGTGCGTATAACTTGCAAGATAGGATCAAGAACACAAATATATTCATGAAAACATAAAGGGTTCAGATCTGAAATCATGGCATGCGGGCCCTAATGACGAGCATTAAGCATAGAAAAGTTATAGCAACATCAATCTCAGAACATAGTGGATACTAGGGATCAAGCCCTACCAAAACTAACTCGATTACATGATAAATCTCATCCAACGCATCACCATCCAGCAAGCCTACAAAGGAATTACTCTCTCCCAGTGGTGATCATCATGAAATTGGTGATGAGGAAGGTTGATGATGACTACATCGTGGAATCCCCCTCTCCGGAGCCCAGAACGGACTCCAGATCAGCCCTCCCGATGAAGACGAGGAGGTGGCGGCAGCTCCATATCGTAAAACATGATGATTCATTCTCTTTGGTTTTTTTCTTGGTGAATAGGTCCTTATGGAGTTGGAGTTCGGGTTGCGGGAGCTGCCTGGGGCCCATAAGCTTACCAGGTGTGCCCTGGGAGGGTGGGCGCGCCCCTGGACTTGTGGCGCCCTGGTGGCCCCCCTCTAGTAATTTCCTTCGCTAATATTTTTATATATTCTGAAATAATTCTATGTAAATTTTCAGCTCAATTTGAGAAACTTTTATTTCTGCACAAAAACAACACCATGGCAATTCTGCTGAAAACAACGTCAGTCCGGGTTAGTTCCATTCAAATCATGCAAATTAGAGTCCAAAACAAGAGCAAAAGTGTTTGGAAAAGTAGATACGTTTGGTGCGTATCTTGCGGCGGGGATGGTAGCTCCACCTTGACTCGTGCCAGCGGCGATGGTGGTGCAGGGCCTATCTAACGGTGCGAATGGGCCGTCATGATTTCCATTTGTTAGGGTTGTTGCTACTGTTGCGGCATCTGGTCCTCCTTATCCTCAAAGGAGATGACGATCTCCTCCTTGCTGGAGGAGCCGATCACCATGGATGTCGAGGGGCACAGAGAGCAAGGGCAGCGACGCCAAGATTCACGTGATGATGAACTGCCACTGCCATCGCCCCCTCCTGCCTGCACGAGATCCATGACTTCGGCATCGCCGCTGGAGGTGGAGGGGCTTGGAGAGGAGGAGGGGCTCGGAGAGGACGAAGTGTGGCTGTGCATCACTGACGCATAGCTGAAATTTCCGCGGCCATGACATGCGAAGGGCCCGTCGGCCGCTTCAATGCGGTGCAACGACCGTAGTTGGTTTCTCAGGAAGCTGCATCCACATTATGTGGCAGATCACAAGAGGTTGCATCGGTCAGCGCCGCCCTCTCATCCGGTCATGTTGCTTGGCATTAATGTTGGGTGTTGCATGCTTTGGCCAGCATGAATGTGGCATGTCCATGAGACGTAAATTGCGGGAGGGTGTTTTAGTGTGCCAGGTTAGTTAGATTGTTGATTACCAGAATGGGGTGCCTCACACCAAGGATCTCAAAGGGCCGAAGGAGGGAGACGAGAAGTCCACGCTCAAAGACGTGGAGCAAGAACTCTTCAAGTGCCAGAGGATTGTGGAGCGTGGAGTTGATGCTAAACACTCCATGATCAGGGATTTTGTCCATGAGTAGAAGTGGGATGGCGACAAGATCCCGGAGGCCATTGATCATCTCCACTTCAAGATGGGGGGATCTACAATCACAAGTCTATAACCTATAGATCCAAAACTGTGAGTATGAAACCAGGTTTTAAAAGATGAGTTTAGCTGCAGATTTTAGGAGATTGGAGACCATCTCTACTCTTCTTAATGGAGAACCTATGCCTTGGAACAAAGATGACAAGCGTGCTGCTTCATCACCATCATCTCCGGAGAAGGAGACTTGAGTACTCGGGTATGGCAGAATGATGATAGGACTTTGCATGCTTCTAGTAAACCTACTATAGACACACCTGAGAATCCAAATGATATTTCTATTTCTGATGCTAAAACAATATGGTGATGAACATGAACCTAGTAATAAGGATAATGATGATGTTCATGTAGATGCTCAACCTAGTAATGATAATGATGTGGAGATAGAACCTGCTATTGATCTTGATAACCCACAACCTGAGAATAAAAGTTATGATAAAAGAGACTTCATTGCTAGGAAACATGGTAAAGAAAGGGAATCATGGGTTTAGAAACCTATGAATTTCCCCCCTAAAGCTACAAAGAAAAAAGATGATGACCAATTTGAATGCTTTGTTGAAATGCTTAGACCTATCTTTTTGCATTTGCATTTGACTGATATTCTGAAAACTCCTTATGCTAAGAATATGAAAGATATTGTTACAAATAAAAGAAAGATACCGGAAGGTGAAATTTCCACCATGCTTGCTAATTATACATTTAAAGGTGGAATCTCAAAGAAACTAGGAGGCCCAGGAGTACCAACTATACCTTGCTCAACTAGAAAAAACTACATTAAAACTGCTTTGTGTGATCTAGGAGTCGGTGTTAGTGTTATGCCTTTCTCTTTATAGAAAAGACTTGATTTGTATAAGTTGACACCAATTGAAATTTCTTTGCAAATAGCTGATAAATCGACTGCTATACCCATCGGTATTTGTGAGGATGTGTTCGTTGTTGTTGTTGCAAATGTTACTATCTTAACGGACTTTGTTATTCTTGATATACCCGAAGACAACAGTATGTTGATCATCCTTGGTAGACCATTTTTGAACACTACATGTGTTGTTATTGATTGCAACAAGGGCAATGTCACTTTTCATGTTAATGGTAATGAACACACTATTGTAAAAAATTTAACGATTACTATTGGAGGTTTTGAATTACCTATTCCTACCGTAAAAAAGAAATATGAAATTCGTATTGTTGGGTACATGCATATCCCCATTGAGGTAACCTAGTGCCATACGAAGATTGACCGATTTCATGTCATTCCGAAGAAGTTTTTTAATAAGACCTGATCAACCTTATTAATGGATTCCTTTTGACGGGCATGTGGTCGATGAATTTAGTAAACACAACTTTCTGTACCCACTATTTAATTTCTATTATTTAGAGTTAATAGAGTAGAAATACCTTGATTATGTTGTTTTTTGAATTATCCGTGCAATAAAAATGACCAGAAAATAAATATCCCCAAATGCCCTGAAAACTTAATATGATTTTTTTGTAATATTTGAAAATGTTTGGCACTTAACACACCCCAGGGTGGTGCACCTATGAGCCACAATCTCACAGGGCGTGCCCACCCCCCTGGGAGCACCTAGCAAGCTTGTGGGGCCCATGTAGACCCCCTCACTTATTCCAGCCACCCATGCACTTCTTCATCTAGAAAAAATCACACCATTCCTCAAACCTGTGTTCTTGCTCATCTTGCTGCTATTTTCGATCTCTTTGCTCGGAACTCCGTTTCTGAAGCTGTTTTGGGGGATTGTTCATCGGTATGTGAGTCCTCCGTTGGTCAAATTAGTTTTTGCTCTAGTAGTTTATTATTTGCACATTTAGCAACTGTTGGTGACCATGTTCTTGAGCTTTCATGTCAAATATATGGTTGAAACTAATTTTGATGTTTGATATGATCTCTAGACACTTGTAGGAGTAGTTGCTATCAATTTTGTTGAGTTTGTTTTGAGGAAAAATAGTAACAAACTACTCTTTTATTTCGAGTCACTAAAAAAATCATAAATTTTCAGACGAAGAAAATGTTTGGGAAGATGTTCCATGGTGGTTCCTCAAAGAAGATATCCCCAAGGCTCGCGATACATGAATCGAACATTGAACCACCGCGGGAAACTCTAGTTCAACCTTGTGAATGGGCGTTGATGTCACTTGAAGCTACGTTGGTATTTCCCCAAAGAGAAGGGATGATGCAACACAACTACCGTAGGTATTTCCCTCAGTTGTGAAACCAAGGTATCAATCCAGTAGGAGAACCAAGCAACACTATGTAAATGGTATATGCACACAAAGAACAAATACTTGCAACCCGACGCGTATAAGGGGTTGTCAATCCCTTTTCGAGTAACGGGTCCAGTAATTGTCAAGTTGACGGGATAAAAACTGTGGTAGATTGGATAAATAGATCTTGATAAAACGTGACACAAAATAAGTAATAAAAAAGTGCAGCAAGGTATTTTTGGGTTTTTGGAATAATAGATCTAATAATAAAATAAAATAAAAATAGATCTCAAAGCAAATATGTAAAGAATAGACCCGGGGGCCGTAGATTTCACTAGTGGCTTCTCTCAAGAAATAGCACATGGCGGGTAAACAAATTACTATTGGGCAATTAATAGAAGATCGAATAATTATGATGATATCCAAGGCAATGATCAATATATAGGCATCACGTCCAAGATTAGTAGACTGACTCCTGCCTGCATCTACTACAATTACTCCACACATCGACCGCTATCCAGCATGCATCTAGTGTATTAAGTTCATGGAAAAACGGAGTAATGCAATAAGAACGATGACATGATGTAGAAGAGATCTATTCATGTAGGAATAGCCCCTATCTTGTTATCCTTAATAGCAACGATACATGCATGTCTTGTTGCCCCTTCTATCAATAGGAAAGAAGACTGCACGATCGAGCCCGTCACAAAGCAACTCTTCCCATGGCAAGAAAAAATGATCTAGTTGGCCTAACTAAACCAAAGATTCGAAGAAGAAATACGAGGCAATAAATAATCATGCATATAAGAGATCAAAAGAAGACTCAAATGATATTCATGGATATAGATCTGATCATAAACTGAAAGTTAATCGGATCCCAACAAACCCACAGCCAAAAAAGAGTTACATCAAATAGATCTCCAAGAGACCATTGTACTGAGAATCCAAAGAGAGAGAGGAAGCCATCTAGCTACTTCATACGGACCCGTAGGTCCATCGACAGGCATCATGGGGCGTTAATGGGTGGTATTTGATGACGCTATGAAAACAGCCCGACGGGTTAACATGCCACAAATGGGCTGACTATAACCATGGGCTGAATTTGGCCCACAAGTGGAACATGCCAGTAACAGACTGTAAGTAACCGAATGCTGGAAATGAGACAAAGAAAAAATGGGCCCTTAGAAGGACGAAATTTAACACGGGCTGGAAACGACCCAACGAAATAATGGGCCGTTAATGGGTATAAAGCGATACATTGTTCATTATGGCCCAGTTTCACCTCGGGCCTTTAATGGGCCCGGAGTTACAAAAGGCCTCATATGGGCTGAAAGACGTCATGGGCCAGAAGATACAATGGGCTGGAATTATATTGAACGGCCCAAATGACGCTATTTGGCCTAATTCGGATAGGCCATAACGGGTCGTGAGTTAGCGGGCTGAAATGGGCTATATGCGAACAGGCCGTTAACAGGCTTTCCGTGGGCCCGACCGCTACCTTTTGACAACGTCGAACAAGCCGTACCACGTATCGACGTATGATAGGTGCCTCCCGTCCAATAAGTGGATGACATCTGTCCTAACGCTGAGCCGACACGTGGTTCCTCTGGCCATTGAGAATTTTACACGTGGAAAATCTGCATTGGTTATTGACGGTGTCCTGGACAAGGGGGTACTCATCACATCGTCTCTCGATCAGTTGGATTGGGCTGAGGACCCCCATGGCCGCATACTCATGGGCCAGTTCGGACAGCTGCCGCGTACAAGGAAGATTCCACAAGACTTGGCGATCAAGACAAGGACTCCACCCCACCGACGTATTCGGCTAGGACTCTTCTTATCCTAGGCCTCTGGTGCATTATATAAACCAAGGCCAGGCTAGTCGATAGAAATAGACAACAATCATACCATAGGCTAGCTTCTAGGGTTTTAGCCTCCACGATCTCGTGGTAGATCAACTCTTGTAATACTCATATCATCAATATCAATCAAGCAGGACGTAGGGTATAACTCAATCAAGAGGGCCCGAACCTGGGTAAACATCGTGTCCCCTGCCTCCTGTTACCATCGATCCTAAATGCACAGTTTGGGACCCCCTACCCGAGATCCGCCGGTTTTGACACCGGCATTGGTGCTTTCATTGAGAGTTCCGTTGTGTGATCGGCAAAAGGATCCATGCCTCGTCTGCAGGTCAATTGCGATGCCGGCATCTTCGTTGACGGCTCGACTGGTCACCTTGGCTCGACCGAGGACCATGCTCCATCTCCGATCGTCATGTTCGGATGAGAGCCTTCATCAACATCAACTCCGATCTCTATCAAGATCATGGAGGAATCATCCATGGAGCTCGGGGGCTCAACGTCAACATTGCCCTCGGGCGACCGTGCTGTTTTTCCGAACAGCAAACTTGTATCCTCTTACATCACCTCTTAGAGAATCGCTTTGAAAATCCCTTTGGTGGAATTGTGCGGAATTGAGTCTACAACAACCCTGTAAAATTTCGTCGAGTTCCGATGGAGGAATCTCCGACAATCTACGATATACCGGAGTCCTGTCAAATCTGGACGGGAATCTGGACGAGTGTAGGGCGTGGTCTCCAGAGCCCAGCTCAGAGGTCCTTTGGAAGATCTAACCGTTCAACTCCTGAGGAAATCACATATCTACCACCCCTCCAAATTTCAGCTCGATCCAACGGTTCAAACTCCGGGAAACTTCCGATGAGTGGACCAATTTTTGGATCTGTTTTCTGCGCGAATACGGATCTGACCCGAGTTCATGTTTCTTTATGAACGTGATATTGGACAACCTTTTTTAAAGATTTTTATTCTTTGGTATTGTGCTTTGTTTTTAAACACATACCGATAAAATTTTAACCCTCCTTCGAGGTAATCTTCACCATCACGCTGGTGTCAAACCAGTCCGGCGGTATTGCTCCACGGCTGCCGACCTGCGCTACACATGTCGCCGCCTTATTGAGCCGAGCTCAATTCCTTCGATCATCATCTCGGCAAGCCAAACAAGAGTTCGGCATCACGAAGGATAAATCATAACCAACATCACCGCCCCACGGATTACACGGAGCGGGCATACCGGCATCGCCGCACAGTCACTTCGTCAAGCCGTCATCGACCACGTCACGACCTGCTTCGGCAGGGCCGCACTATTGCTTCTTCTAGCTGGTGTCCATCACGCCGACCTACTTCGACTCATCGGCTGACATCAAGGCTTCGACATCTCGGCTGGACCGGGGGCTTCGCCATCTCTTCATCAACCTACTCCGGAGACTTCGGCGTCACTAGACGACTAGCTCCGTCATATTAGCTGGACCGAGGACTTTGCCTCGGCGAGCCAACCTTTGCCAGCATCTCCATACCGTCGCTTTATCGCCATTCAGGCAATGGGTGTGCGGATCGAGTCCCAATTTTGGGAATCATCTTTCTTCGGATTGCTACAACAAATAAACCAGGTGCTATTAATCCTAGTATTTTTTGCTTGTTTGGGTTTATTTTTCCGAAGGAATTATTAATCTGGTTTGCCCATCATCTGTACACAGGTCTATCAAATGATGGCCGCATTAACGACGGTCGCGTGGTGGTTCGGTCAGTTTCCGTACATAGTCCGGCGAACGCCGCATTCGGAGCCCGGACCGACCTGTGAATTCAGGCTTTGCCACGCCTTACCGCATCATGCCGACGCCCTGCATCGACATTGACTTCGGCACCAGGACATATTTCTTTTATTACTCACTTTGCATAAATTATTTATTATGTAACGATTTTTTTAATTATTATTATTACTATTATCTCTGGTTTGCGCTACTTTTTATGCACAGGAAAATGATCCGGGGACTTCGGCATCACTCTGCCGGTCTGCATTGACCGTGCTATGTCACCACTTCGGCGTGTCAAGCTCTCCGCTCCACCACCTCGGGACCGTCTTGGGGGATGGAACCTTGTCCCGGATCAAGCTCGGACCGCGTCATCAATGCCGAACACATTAACCAGCTAAGTCGCTTTCATGCTCAAGTTTTAATTTTTAACTTGTGTTCGGTTCGACCAAGCATTATACTTTTTTGGAAAAAGTTGCTTGTAAAATATTTCCTTGTCCAAACTTTGTTTGTGACACACATATTCAAATACCCCGTTTATTTGGGGGCTTCCTTTATGAAGCTTTTCCTCTTGCATATGATTATACTTGTACGGCTTCGTTCCTTGTTTGTGTATTACGCCACAATATGCACCATATTGACTTAAGCGATTTGCAAGCTGGGTTGCCTGGCTCCTGCGCTTACCCCTACTTTCCCGATTGTTCGGCTAGGGAGTAATGGGAGCACCTCTGCGGTTGTCACGACCGGGTCCTCCGAGCTTTGACCTCGGACTGGGTGAAGCCGAAAGCTAGCACTCTTATTGTTTTCAATCATGGTCGGCACACAACGGAACTCATGAGTACAAAAAATCTATTGCACAAGTCTCATTGTAATAATGAGCACCGAAGAAATGTATCGGTGGGGGTACTATTTTCTTCGAAGATGCTTCTTACACTTCGTCTATAATATAGCATAAGTTCCATGATCGCGCTTTATCTGTTACAGCCTTATGGCCCGGTTGCCTGGTTATCGAAAACACTGTCAATATTCTCGACAGGTGGAGTACATAACACTTTTCGGTTCTTGACCGAAGAGGGAGAAGCCGATGGTCGGTTAAGACGCGTTTAAAGTTCGGTTGAACAAAGATATGATATAAGTACTTCGGTACGTACAATCATTATACATAAAATCTTTTACCCAAGTCACTTGGGGGCTCTTAAAATTTATATGAGTTATTTTATAGTAAATGTGTTTTCTTCTTGGTCGTTGCAAAGTCTTTTTCTATTGCTCTTTTTTCGATGTGAGTGTGTGGTCAATAGCCAGATAACCCATTTTCTCTCTAGTGACCGCTCGAGTTTAGTTCGCTAAACTGGTCTAACGAGAAGCACTCCGCCTTCGGGATAGGAGGCTGCTGTCGTAGGCTGACCCTCTTGAAGTCTTGAGATCGGATGTGTAATGTTAAAGCACGACAGAAGCACTCTTTTTTTTCTAAGATCAATTTTCGAACTGGCACCGAAAACTTGATCTTGTTCGGACGTCAAGTTTTTACTGACATTTTTTTGGTTTTCCAAGCTTATGGCACTTTTAAACTATTTGTGTGTTTTCAGCACAAGTCTCGCAGTGCAATGCCGGACACCTTTATAGATTCGGCAAAAATATTCTCGGATATTGCTATATATGCATCGGTTTCGAATTGTGTCTTCGGTCAATAGTTGGGTTGCCCGGCTCCTGCACTTGCTTCCTACGTTCCGCTTTGTTCGGCTAGGCGTGCAAAGGGAGAACCACTGCGATTGTGCTTCCAGCTCACACGGTTAAGCACCTCAGTGGAGAAAGCCGAAAACTGACTGTCACAATAAGCGTAAACTGGTCAGTGATCCGATGACTGTGTTAAATGACGGGCCACTCATAACAATGGCCGAAGTGCTTACGACTTGACCTCGACAGTCACCGAACACTACCGGGTGCTATTAACTGGCCTCCCAAACTAAATCCTCGATATTTTGCTCTTACATTAGAGCTGAGGTTTCATGATCATGCTTAGCATGACAACCCAAAGAAAGGAACCGATAGCGGGACTATTTTCTTTGGAACACATTTCTTCTGTTAAACAGTAATATAACATATCTCTCTGCATACCTTTGTTTATAAAACCATATGGCCAGATTGCATTGTTTTTCGTAAATCTTTGCCTCATAAAGGATTTATAAATTAGGACAAACACTCCTCGGCTACTGGCTGAGGAGGTGGAAGCCGATGGTCGGTCAACAAAGTTTTGTACAATGCGGATCCGAGCATTAATGATGTAAAGTACTTGGATACATAGAGTCATTACACATAATTTGTAATTTTACTATGGATATCGATCCTTAATTCGGCCACCCGTGCCCGCATTAAGGCTCGAGGGCTACTGGACTTCGGGCTTATTATTTACAAATATTAAAGGGGCACATCTAACCCCTGATCTGGTGTTGCCACCCGACCAGTGTCTTGGGGGCTACTGCATTGCCTATCCAATGCAGGAAATTTTAAGTGCAATACAGTTTCCGAGAAGATTTTGATCCTCAGGTTGGTCGACCGCAACCAACCTGAGTCTCGAGGACTGAGCACGCCGCTTTTTGTGTGCCGAAGTATCCTGCCGAGCTAGGACTTGATCCTCAGGACGATTTTACAAATCAACCTGAGTCTCAGCGGCTACTGGGATCAGCGGTCTTACATCATCCTTCAGGTGCATCTCGGGTTTTAAACCAATACACACCTTGAGGGCTACTGGCCATATATCTCGGCAGAGAATAAATTGCAATAATAAAAAATATTGACAAAAAATCGGCCCACAGTCGGGGTGGTGCACCACCTCGGAAGCAGTCCGACATAAAGCTCGGGCGCTAGTGGCTGGCTCCATAGAGGGCATTTCCGGCATTAAGCTCAGCTAAACTCCTTCAACTTTTTTGAACCAAGGTGATATGACACCTCGGATATAGTCCGGCGTTGGAGCTGGGACACTATCCGGCGTTGGAGCTCAGATATAGTCCGGCGTTGGAGCTTGGACATAGTCCGGCGTTGGAGCTCGGATACATTCCGGCGTTGGAGCTCGGAAGCGGTCCGGCATTGGTGCTCGGCCGCAAAAGATACCTCGAATGTAGTCCGGCGTTAGAGCTCGGATGCAAGAGGACACTGCCTCCCGGGAACAACTTCAAACCCGAGGTGTGGCATAAAAATAACAAGGCATTGATAAAGGCCAGAAACTTAAAGGGGCTCCTCGGATACCCGACGTGTAAACTCACCGAATGCATTTCGGCGATCCTCAAGATCGAAGATGAGAAGATTTGTTGAACCAGTTTTCAAGACCGCCAACCGAAGATGAAGAACAGTTCGGAAGAATCGAGGAGCATCCCTAACTTGAAGACCGGTTCAGGGGGCTACTGACGGTGTCCTGGACTAGGGGGTACTCATCACATCGTCTCCCGATCAGTTGGATTGGGATGAGGACCCCCATGGCCGCATACTCATGGGCCAGTTCGGACAGCTGCCGCATACAAGGAAGATTCCACAAGACTTGGCGATCAAGACAAGGAGTCCACCCCACCGACGTATTCGGCTAGGACTCTTGTTATCCTAGGCCTCTGGTGCATTATATAAACCAAGGCCAGGCTAACCGATAGAAATAGACAACAATCATACCATAGGCTAGCTTCTAGGGTTTTAGCCTCTACGATCTCGTGGTAGATCAACTCTTGTAACACTCATATCATCAATATCAATCAAGCAGGACGTAGGGTATTACCTCCATCAAGAGGGCCCGAACCTTGATAAACATCGTGTCCCATGCCTCCTGTTACCATCGATCCTAGATGCACAGTTCGGGACCCCCTACCCGAGATCCGCTGGTTTTTGACACCGACAGTTATAACATCCCAAATTTTCAAATTGGTCATCATATGCATATCATATTTTATTTGCATTCTCGTTTTGGATCCTAAAAATCCAAAGCAACTCAAGGACCCACGAAGAGAGTTGGGGATTTTATTATTTTCATATTTGAATTTTCTAAAATATTGAAAAGAGGATCATTTTGGTTTTAATTGTTTTTCTCTCCGAAATATTTCAATATAAAAATAAATGATAGGAGATAATATTACTTCTCCAAAATAAAATAAATATTGGAGGGAAAGTTAAAATCAAATAAATAATTTTATATGGATTTTTATTGCTATTTTATTTGAATTAGAAAAATATGCATTTTTGAAAATTGCATTTTAGGCTAAGAAAATGTTCACCATGTTCTAAATATTCTATTTAGATGGTGAATTTTTTTTGGCATTTTTAGTTTTTTATATTTTTATTAGGATTTTTCTTGGTGGAATTTTCCTTAAAAAAGAAAGTTCCGGACTGAGGCCAAAGCCCAGCCGATACAAAGCCCGTCGCCACCGACCCCGAGCCGGTCTCCGCCTGCCGCACGCCGCCGTCGCCGACCCGGAGACCGCCGCCGCCCTTGCCCCTTCTCCAAGCCGCCCCGCCCACTCCCCTCCTTATAAGCCGCCACCCTCGCCCCCACATCGCCACCCGAGCCGTCGCATCCCGCAGCAGCCGCAGCGCCCGCAGCCGCCGCCGTCGAGCTGCCTCGCCGCCTCGCGCTGCGCGTCGCTTACCCCGCCGCCCCGCACTGCCGCCGCCGCGCCGCACCCCCCGCGCCACCCCGCCATCGCCCCGCCCGCCGGAAGCCGCCGTAGCCGCTCCGGACTTTGCGGATCTCGCCGCCGGTTTTTTCGGTTTAGGTAAAAACCGCCCGGTTTTCTTCGAAACCCTAGATCTTTTTTTTATTTAGACCGGTTCGGTTTTTTCTCGGTTTAGTTCTTTTGTGAATGTTTGTTCGTTTTAACTAATGAATTCGCCCGTTCGTCTATTTTAGCAGATGTTCGTCTGATAGATTTTTCTTTTTATTTTCTTTTTCGGCCAGCAACCTATCCGTGATTATTTTTATCACAGATTAGCCCCTGATCTTCAAACCCTCGTCATTTCTTAACCGTTTGTCCAAATCCAGTGAAACCAACGCCAAAATCTTCGTCTCGAGCCCCTCTTTCTGTTTAATGAACTTGAACAAGGTTTTTTCAATTTAAAATTTGGTTTCAAGAAGATTTATATTCGAGGTTCTTTCGACTGTAGTTTCAGTTCCGTAACTCCGATTCGATTGATTCTTTTTGCAAATCGAAGCTTTTCAGTTGAACTTTCAGACATGATCTTCTTATTTGAAATTTTACCCGTGCATCTATGCTTGAGTGCTTATGTATGCTATTGTTTGTTTGCCATAGAATTCCTGGAGTGCGAAGCGTGCTACTACGAGTCTCTAGGGTTTGTAGATCGTCAGCAAGGCAAGTAACACATTGATCATTCTATTTTCATACCCAATTTTTATGCATTAGTTACAACCCTCAAACATTGCATGAGTAGGATCTATTAACATGTGGGTATTGGGAAGTAGTTTATCAGGTAGACCCTATTGCCCTTTTATTATCAAACCCTTGGGAATTACTTCTACGTTATGCTTATATTGCCATGCTATGCTCGTAGACGTGGATTGGGTTTGAGTGTATCCATGACAAATGTGAGATTGTTAATTTAATGGTTAACTTAAGGTTGGTACTTAAACACACATCTGGGTGGATTGGTTGCGAGCACCTGGGGATATACTAGTGCTGTCCTTTTGGTTCGCCACCCAGGCTCAAAGGGATCATAAGATTATTTATGCTAGAAACTTCTGTGTGCAGCCACAAGCTATTATGGGCTCTAGCATAGTTGAGTATGTTGCATGACCTCTTTCAGTGGTGGGCTAGCAGATGTAGGGGAAAGTAGGTGTAACTGTCCACCTAGAGTAAAGAGCTAATTCTTCTGAAAGACTGTGTCTCGGTCATCCGTTTCTCAAACACCATGCAGTGCGAGAAATACAACGGAGGAGATCGAGTCTTGTGGGGAAAGTGCGCAAACCTCTGCAGAGTGTACAAACTAATCATGGTTAGCCGTGTCCCTGGTTATGGACAATCTTGAGTATCTGGTTCTTGGATTATCATGTTGATCTCATCACTCTAAATTAATTTGTTGGGTTGTTAATTACTTGTTTAATTGGGATTGAGATGGGGATTTACCATTCTCATATTTATCAACTACCATGATTGTTAAACAAAATATATTCCTTTGTTGTAGGAAAAAAGTTGGCTTTTCGCAAAACATTATATCCGTAGAGCCTCCACCAGCCATATATGCATGTAGTGATAGCATTTACTTTGTTTATTGCTCTACTGTGTTATATTACCAGCATATTCCATGTGCTGACCCGTTTCGGGCTGCAACATATCATGTTGCAGACTTTTCATACGAAGAGTAAGGAGCGCTAGGTCGTTGTCGTGCACTCAGCTATGCCGTTGGAGTTGATGGACTCACTTTATGTTCCAAGCCTTCCGTTGTTATCTTATTTAGATGGCCTTAAGCCATATTTGTTTTAATAAGTTCTCTTTTGAGACATTCGATGTAATAAGTGTGTGATTGAACTCTGTTATAAATCCTTCAAGTACTGTGTGTGTCAGCATTGCCGATCGAGGGATGACACTTATACACAGAGATTTGACCGTCTGAGGTCGGATCGCTACAAGATGGTATCAGAGCACACGCTGATTGTAGGACACGACCACTAAGATGAGCCATAGGTCACTCTTCTCTACTCATTTCTGACTCCTCTCCATTTTCCACTCTATAGGATGGCTGACTCAATGAACAAGTTTGCACAACCGGATGAAGACACAACTTTTGGACGACACTTGAAGGAAGTCACTAGGTACCTGAACATCGGAATACCAAGATTCACCGGGACCTACACCGCCACTTTACCAGAAGAGCAGCGATGGATGACTCGAGTTCAAGTTCCAGGAAGGACATTCACGCCAGTCACTGAGCCCATAGAGTTTTCCTTTGATGCATCAACCTGGAGTCTAGGTAAGAGTATGGCAGCCCACATCGCCATGGGATGCATCGACGAAGTTTATCACAAGGATCTTAAGGACACCATCTACCAGATATGTGGGCACCGAGATGAGCAATGGGAGATTATCAGCACCAGGAGGGACAGGTCCATTGTAGCTTTCATCCAGGAGTTAAACCAGCACATTCATCGACAAAAGAACCAGATGTGTGCAAGCATGATAGACGTGAAGAAAGTGATGACCCGAAACATGGAGCTAGAAGAGGAACTCAAGTCTACACGCGACAGATACGAAGAGGAAATCGCAATACTAGTGGAGAAGAATGACAACCTGACAAGGAAGCTAGGAGTGTTCATGGGAGACCCCACGCCATGAGGAGATGACGACCATCCCGATGACATTCGTTCTGAGTACTAAATCATCATCGACGACACCGACTTCGACCTCGACAGTAGTGATGATGACTATGAAGACGAAGCTGGAGCTGATATCATGGAGTCTTCCACCGATCAAAATTTCTAGTAGACCACCATATTATTAGTAGTATTTTCCCCCATGTATATATTAGTAGTCCAAGCACTGTAACGATAGTTACATCGATTGTATGCCCTTGTTTGAATTGATTTTGGTGTGACATGAATGTGTTTGTCTCATGTTCATATGGGTACTGTTTTCTCACTAGACCTCATTCTATTCTAAACTCTCCCCTCTAAACCCATTAGATGCCTCCGAGACGTGACCTCGAATTTGCCTTCCCACCGGAGCTCACTCAGTTGATCCAACAGCAGAATGCCTTGATGCAGCTACTAGTCTAGAACTAAGACAACAACAACAACAACAACAACAACAACAACTACAACAACAACAATAACAACAACAACAACCCACCGCCACCACCTCCAGTTGACAACTTAGCCCATTTTCTGAGGTTGCAGCCGCCGGTGTTTTCTAGTAGCACCGAGCCAATAGTTGCTGATGACTAGCTACAAAGGATTGGAAGGGAGTTGACCACTGCAGGTTGCACAGATGTTGAGAAGGTGCATTTTGCCGCACATCAATTGGATGGACCAGCGGCCTCATGGTGGGAGAATTACACAGCCACTTTCCCAATAGCCAATATCACTTGGGAGCAGTTTCAGCAAGCATTCCGCACTGCTCATGTCTCATTGGGAGCTATGAGCAAGAAGAAGAGTGAGTTCCATAACTTCCGCCAAGGAAATCGTACTGTGGGGCAGTATGTGGATGAGTTCAGTAAGTTAGCCCGCTATGCCCCAGATGATGTGGCTATAGATGCTGCTAAGCAGGAGAAGTTTATGAAAGGGCTAAATGATGAGATGAGTATGCAGTTAATGGTGGCAACATTTAACAACTACCAGGAGTTGGTAGACAAGGCTCTTATGATTGAAGGGAAGTAGCAACAGATTGACAGCCGCAAAAGGGAGTATGGACAAGGGAAGTACAATTCAGGAGCTCAGCAAAAGCCTTGTTTTACCCCGAACTCGGGAGGATATACCCATAATCATGGAGGCCATACCCACAATGGAGGAAGTTCGCATAACCATAGTGGCCCCAATAATGGAAATGGTAATGAAGCAGGCAGTAATCAGAACCGCTCTAACCCAGCCACATCTGCCAAGAAGGACCAAAGTCACATTACTTGTTTCAAGTGCGGGAAGACTGGACACTGATACGTCTCCAACGTATCTATAATTTTGGATCGCTCCATGCTATATTATCAACTGTTTTGGACTATATTGGGCTTTATTTTGCACTTTTATATTACTTTTGGGACTAACATATTAACCGGAGGCCCAGCCCAGAATTGCTGTTTTTTTGCCTATTTCAGTGTTTCGAAGAAACGGAATATCAAACGGAGTCCAAATGGAATGAAACCTTCGGGAACGTGATTTTCTCATCAGATAAGATCCAGGAGACTTGGACCCTCCGTCAAGAAAGCCACGAGGCAGTCACGAGGGTGGAGGGCGCGCCCCCCTAGGGCGCGCCCCCTGCCTCGTGGGCCCCATGAAGCTCCACCGACGTACTCCTTCCTCCTATATATACCTACCTACCCCCAAACGATCAGATACAGAGCCAAAGACCTAATTCCACCGCCGCAACCTTCTGTGCACACGAGATCCCATCTTGGGGCTTGTTCCGGAGCTCCGCCGGAGAGGGCATCCACCACGGAGGGCTTCTACATCATCATCATAGCCTCTCCAGTGAAGTGTGAGTATTTTACCTCAGACCTTCGGGTCCATAGTTAGTAGCTAGATGGCTTCTTCTCTATTTTTGGATCTCAATACAATGTTCTCCCCCTCTCTCATGGAGATCTATTCGATTTATTCTTCTTTTTGCGGTGTGTTTGTTGAGACCGATGAATTGTGGGTTTATGATCAATATTATCTATGAACAATATTTGAATCCTCTCTGAATTCTTTTATGTATGATTGGTTATCTTTGCAAGTCTCTTCGAATTATCAGTTTGGTTTGGCCTACTAGATTGGTTTTTCTTGCAATGGGAGAAGTGCTTAACTTTGGGTTCAATCTTGCGGTGTCCTTACCCAGTGACAGAAAGGGCAGCAAGGCACGTATTGTATTGTTGCCATCGAGGATAACAAGATGCGGTATTTATCATATTGCATGAATTTATTTCTCTACGTCATGTCATCTTGCTTAAGGCGTTACTCCTTTTTCATTAACTAAATACTCTAGATGCATGCTGGATAGCGGTCGATGAGTGGAGTAATAGTAGTAGATGTAGGCAGCAGTCGGTCTACTTGTCTCGGACGTGATGCCTATATACATGATCATACCTAGACATTCTCATAACTATGCTCAATCATGTCAATTGCTCAACAGTAATTTGTTCACCCACCGTAGAAATACTTATGCTCTGGAGAGAAGCCACTAGTGAAACCTATGGCCCCCAGGTCTATTCTCATCATATCAATCTCCAATCACTTTATATTTGCTTTGCTTTTTACCTTTTGCCTTTTATATTACCAAAAATATTATCT
The DNA here is from genome assembly GCF_003073215.2 of Triticum urartu. NCBI lineage: Eukaryota > Viridiplantae > Streptophyta > Magnoliopsida > Poales > Poaceae > Triticum > Triticum urartu. The sequence goes on from NC_053028.1 coordinate 672,047,449, forward strand.
ATCATCTCTATCAGATCTCACTCTCGTAAGTGACCGTGAAGGGATTGACAACCCCTAATCGCGTTGGTTGCGTTGAGCTATTGTTTTGTGTAGGTACAAGGGACTCACGCGTAGCCTCCTACTAGATTGATACCTTGGTTCTCAAAAACTGAGGGAAATAATTACGCTACTTTGCTGCATCATCCTCTCCTCTTCACGGAAATCCAATGCAAGCTCAAGAGGTAGCAAGAAGAATTTCTGGCACCGTTGCTGGGGAGTCTACGCAAAAGTCAACATACCAAGTACCCATTACAATCCCTATCTCTCGCACTACATTATTTGCCATTTGCCAATCGTTTTCCTCTCACCCACTTCACCCTTGCCGTTTTATTCGCCCTCTTATTTTTGTTTGCCTTCTTTTTGCGCTTCGCCCTCTCTGTCGCTATGTCTGAAATTGGGGAAATTATCGGCGATATGGGCGATAATAATATCATAGAAAAATTCGAAGCTCCTGCTGAAGAATCCCCTACATATCATACAAAAAGTTTTTGAATCCGTAGTGGTAATATTATTGGAAAAGGAGTTATTCAAGATTTCTTTACTTGTGCCGGTGCATTACCCTCTATGGGCGGTTCTATTCTTCATAGAACTAGTAGTCTTGCGGACGCTATTGCCATGCTTATCGTTGAACTCGAAAGGCAATTTATGCATATGCATCCTTCTATACAAAGAATTTTCCTAGAATTTTCTAATATCGAACACTCCTCTGTTAAGCGTGCCGCTACTATATTTTTGGCTCATCAATTCAGATATATAATAAAATAAGCCAAAGAAATCTTTGCGCATTATAGGGTGGACGCTCGCCGTCCTCCCATAGAATCTATCCTCTTTGATCAAGAAGAAATTATGCATTTTCAATCTCTTGACCATGTTGCTTTCAATGAAAACCTTAGAAAAAAGGTGCCAACCAACATTTTAATTGATAGAATCTCTAAACTTAATGATGATTTGGCTATTCAAAATAATGAGCTAGGATACTCTCTTGAGTGTAGGCTCACAAGGTTCTGTCAAAAGAACGTTTATAATGATGAATTGGTTGGGCATTATGAAGGGCTGAAAGAGGAACCTATACCTCCTAAAATTGATCATGGGGACTTTTGTCCTATTAAATTTAGCCCTTTTGATTATTTTTGCTTGCCTCAAAGAAAACTTTCTGCCGAACGTAGAGAATATGAAATGAGTTTCACCAATCTATCTTATTACTATGGCACAACCTAGATCTATCCTAGCTTTTATTCCTAGCTAGGGGCGTTAAACGATAGCGCTTGTTGGGAGGCAACCCAATTTTATTCTAGTTTTCTTGTTTTTACTTCTGTTTAGGAATAAATAATACATCTACCTTCTGTTTAGATGTGGTTTTATCTTTTAATTAGTGTTTGTGCCAAGTTAAACCTATATGATCTTCTTGGATGATAGTTATTTGATCTTGCTATAATTTCCAGAAACTTTCTGTTCACAAAGCAATTGTTAAAAATCTCCATTACGTGATAAAATAGTTATTCCAATTGCAGCTGATAAATAAACAAATTTCCTAGGTCTTCCTATTTTTGCTGATTTTTTGGAGTTCCAGAAGTTTGCGTTAGTTACAGATTACTACGGACTGTTCTGTGTTTGACAGATTCTGTTTTTCGTATGTTGTTTGCTTATTTTGATGAATCTATGGCTAGTAAAATAGTTTATAATCCATAGATAAGTTGGAATACAGTAGGTTTAACACCAATATAAATAAAGAATGAGTTCATTACAGTACCTTGAAGTGGTCTTTTGTTTTCTTTCGCTAACGGAGCTCACGAGATTTCTGTTGAGTTTTGTGTTGTGAAGTTTTCAAATTTTGGGTGAATTCTTTTGATGGATTATGGAACAAGGAGTGGCAAGAGCCTAAACTTGGGGATGCCCATGGCACCCCCAAGATAATCCAAGGACACCAAAAAGTCAAAGCTTGGGGATGCCCCGGAAGGCATCCCCTCTTTCGTCCACTTCCATCGATAATTTTACTTGGAGCTATATTTTTATTCACCACATGATATGTGTTTTGCTTGGAGTGTCTTGTATGATTTGAGTCTTTGCATTTTAGTTTACCACAATCATCCTTGTTGTACACACCTTTTGAGAGAGCCATACATGAATTGGAATTTGATAGAATACTCTATATGCTTCACTTATATCTTTTCAGCTTTATAGTTTTGCTCTAGTGCTTCACTTATATCTTTTAGAGCATGATGGTGGATTTGTTTTAAAGAAACTATTGATCTCTCATGCTTCAGTTAGATTAATTTGAGAGTCTTAAATAGCATGGTAATTTGTTTAATAATAATAATAATAATATGCTTGGTATTCAAGATTTGTAAAACTTTCTTTTGAATGCGTTGAATACTAAGAAAAGTTTGATGCTTGATAATTGTTTTGAGATATGGAGGTGATAATATCAAAGTCATGCTAGTAGAGTAATTGTGAATTTGAGAAGTGCTTGTATTAAAGTTAGCAAGTCCCGTAGCATGCACGTATGGTAAATGTTATGTAACAAATTTGAAACATGAGGTGTTATTTGAGTGTCCTCCTTATGAGTGGCGGTCGGGGACGAGCGATGGTCTTTTCCTACCAATCTATCCCCCTAGGAGCATGCGCGTAATGCTTTGGTTTTTGATGACTTGTAGATTTTTGCAATAAGTATATGAGTTCTTTATGACTAATGTTGAGTCCATGGATTATACACACTCTCACCCTTCTATCATTGCTAGCCTCTTCGGTACCGTCCATTGCCCTTTCTCACATTGAGTGTTGGTGCAAACTTCGCGGGTGCATCCAAACCCCGTGATATGATACGCTCTTTCACACATAAACCTCCTTATATCTTCCTCAAAACAGCCACCATACCTACCTATTATGGCGTTTCCATAGCCATTCCAAGATATATTGCCATGCAACTTCCCAACATACCGTTCATCATGACACATTCATCATTGTCATATTGCTTAGCATGATCATGTAGTTGACATAGTATTTGTGGCAAAGCCACTGTTCATAATTCTTTCATACATGTCACTCTTGATTCATTGCATATCCCAGTACACTGCCAGAGGAATTCATATAGAGTCATACTTTGTTCTAGTATCGAGTTGTAATCATTGAGTTGTAAATAAATAGAAGTGTGATGATCATCATTTTCTAGAGCATTGTCCCAAGTGAGGAATATAAAAAAAGAGAAAGGCCATAAAAAAAGAGAAGGCCCAAAAAATGAGAAAGAAAAAAAATGAATGAGAGAAAAGGAGAGAAGGGACAATGCTACTATCCTTTTCCACACTTGTGCTTCAAAGTAGCACCATAATCTTCATGATAGAGAGTCTCTTGTTTTCTCATTTCCATATACTAGTGGGAATTTTACATTATAGAACTTGGCTTGTATATTCCAACGATGGGCTTCCTCAAATGCCCTAGGTCTTCGTGAGCAAGCAAGTTGGATGCACACCCACTTAGTTCTTTTGTTGAGGTTTCATACATTTATAGCTCTAGTGCATCCGTTGCATGGCAATACCTACTCCTTGCATTAACATCAATCAATGGGCATCTCCATAGACTATTGATTAGCCTCGTTGATGTGATATCTTCTCCTTTTTTGTCTTCTCCACATAACCCCCATCATCATATTCTATTCCACCCATGGTGCTATATCCATGGCTCACACTCATGTATTGCGTGAAGGTTTACGAGTTTGTGATTATTAAAGTATGAAACAATTGCTTGGCTTTTCATCAGGGTTGTGCATGATGAGAGCATTCTTGTGTGACGAAAATGGAGCATGACTAAACTATATGATTTTATAGGGATAAACTTTCTTTGGCCATGTTACTTTGAGAATACATAATTGCTTTGTTAGTATGCTTGAAGTATTATTATTTTTATGTCAATATAAACTTTTGTCTTGAACCTTTCGGATCTGAATATTCATAACACAATTGAGAAGATTTAGATTGAAATTATGCCAAGTAGCACTCCGCATCAAAAATTCTCTTTTAATCATTACCTACTCGAGCACGAGCAGGAATTAAGCTTGGGGATGCCTGATACGTCTCCAATGTATCTATAATTTTTGATTGCTCCATGCTATATTATCTACTGTTTTGGACTATATAGGGCTTTATTTTCCACTTTTATATTACTTTTGGGACTAACCTATTAACCGGAGGCCCAGCCCAGAATTGTTGTTTTTTGCCTATTTCAGTGTTTCGAAGAAACGGAATATCAAACGGAGTCCAAACGGAATGAAACATCCGGGAACGTGATTTTCTCATCAGATAAGATACTGGAGAGTTGGACCCTACGTCAAGAAATCTACGAGGCCGTCACGAGGGTGGAGGGCGCTCCCCCCTAGGGCGCGCCCCCTGCCTCGTGGGCCCCTCGAAGCTCCACCGACGTACTCCTTCCTCCTATATATACCTACGTACCCCCAAATGATCAGATACAGAGCCAAAAACCTAATTCCACCGCCGCAACCTTCTGTACCCATGAGATCCCATCTTGGGGTCTGTTCCGGAGCTCCACCGGGGGGGCATCCACCACGGAGGGCTTCTACATCATCATCATAGCCTCTCTGATGAATTGTGAGTAGTTTACCTCAGACCTTCGGGTCCATAGTTAGTAGCTAGATGGCTTCTTCTCTCTTTTTGGATCTCAATAAAATGTTCTCCCCCTCTCTCGTGGAGATCTATTCGATGTAATCTTCTTTTTGCGGTGTGTTTGTTCAGACCGATGAATTGTGGGTTTATGATCAAGATTATCTATGAACAATATTTGAATCTTCTCTGAATTCTTTTATGTATGATTGGTTATCTTTGCAAGTCTCTTCGAATTACCAGTTTGGTTTGGCCTAGCTACTAGATTGGTTTTTCTTGCAATGGGAGAAGTGCTTAGCTTTGGGTTCAATCTTGCGGTGTCCTTACCCAGTGACAGAAAGGGCAGCAAGGCACGTATTGTATTGTTGCCATCGAGGATAACAAGATGGGGTATTTATCATATTGCCTGAATTTATTCCTCTACATGTTGTCATCTTGCTTAAGGCATTACTCTGTTTTCATTAACTTAATACTCTAGATTCATGCTGGATACCCGTCGATGAGTGGAGTAATAGTAGTAGATGCAGGAAGGAGTCGGTCTACTTGTCTCGGACGTGATGCCTATATACATGATCGTACCTAGACATTCTCATAAGTATCACTACACCACGCACCAGATTTCCCTACCGGTGTGTGTTGGGAAAAGTAAATTTTGCCAAGAGACTGTTAGTTGGGAAAACTTCTAACGAACTGTTGGTCGGCAATACATGAGTATCATGTCCAACTGTTGGTCGGCAATACTTGGATATTTCACATTGGACTGTTAGTCGGGAAAGCTTTTGTCCGCGTCACACAGTTGGTCGGCGATTAATGCCGACCGACTGCTAGTTGCGAATTGGGCCGGCTCATCTTTGCGCGCGCGGGCCAAAAACTAGGTGCCTAGCCTCCCTCCTTTTTTTCACTCAGCTTTTGTGCCACGACAAAATCCAAATTCCCTAAACCTAAATCCCCTCACGCACTCCCTCCGCCGCCGACCGCTCGCTATCTGGCATCCCGCCCGCCACCGACCGCCCGCCGTCTCCAGCACACCGTCACCGCGGTAGCAAGGGTGCTGCCCTGTCTCCTTCATCCTCCTGCATCCCCACTGCTTATCCCCCAAGCACTTCTAACCCTATCTTGTGCGCTGGAGTTTGGGGAGAGGCCAAGGCGCGGTGGTGGATGCCGCCGTCCCTCTCAGATCCGGGGCTGAGAGAGAGAGAGAGAGGTGGGTAACCTACGAGAGAGATAGTACTCGCACCCTCGCTCGTCACCCAGGCACCGTCACCACCGCTGCCACGGCATGGGCTTCCTCCGATCTGCGCACGCCGGTTCGTTTGTAGAAGGATCTGGCTGTTGACTGCTGGTGCTTCCCCTCCCCCGACGGTGAGTGTTCTTCTCACTCTCCTCTCCCTCTCCACCCCTCCCCAATTGGTGCTTCCGTTAGTTGATTTGTTTGCCTTTCCCTTTTCCGTTCAGATCTGCCATGACTTGGGATAGTACTTCTATCCAGCAAGCAGCGCTTCGGCTGGGAGCTCAAGCTCAAGCATAACGTCCGAAAAAGGGCTCTATCTGCTAATGGGGTAGCCGGCAATGCAGTCTAAGGGCTGGCTACTACTCATCTGATTTCTGGATATGAGAGGATGAGAACTTGAGAAGAACAAGCTTGATGCTATGATTGCAAAAAAACATGTACTACAGGTATTCCTTTCAGTACTGTTGCAGCAATCCTTAATTAGCTACTTTTTTATGAACTGGTTGTGATTGATTTGTGAACTTTAGAGCTTGTGAGTTGTAATGTGTGATTTCATAGGATGCTTGAAGGTTAATAAAAGGGTATTATTCCTATGAAAGTTCATTACTTTTTATATATATAAATTTATCCACATATCTGTGCTTTGATACGAGGGACAGCCCTGAGAACTAGCTTCATCCATGAATAGTCCAAATAATCATACTAATGTTTCAGATTTTTAGTTAAGCATTGTAGAATTCTTTTAAATAGAGGAGTATATTAAATTTTCATCCTCTGAACCAGGTGAGAGTTGAGACACACCATACACAGGCTCTGCAAGATGGCGGAAATAGACCTCTTCGTCGATGACTTCTACGAGGACGATATTGACCTAGAGGCTGGAGCTTTGCTACTCTTTCCGACTAACAACAAGGTATCATTTACTTTTTCTCTCCCCACATACAATCCTTCCCTGTTCCTGTCCCTCCTGCTTATTTCTTGCTATAGGGCAACACACTGCAAGTGTTTGTTAAATTGTTAGTCTCAATGCTCCAATTCTGGCAGAAGGATTTAAGGTAGGAAGACATAGCACCAATCAAGGATTTTCGGTAGGAAGACATAGCATCACTCATGGTTATATGGATTTAATGTTGTATTTCTGTATTTTTGCAAAATTACTTCTGTGAAGCTTGAGTATTCTATAGTCTCACCTAAATAGCTTGGCGTAATCATGGTCATAGCTGTTTCCTGTGTGAAATTGTTATCCGCCATAATTTTGCAACAATAGTTCTGTAGTACTTGGTACAGTTTTTCTGGAATCATGATAAAATACATATATATCTAGCCGTTTGTATTTCGACAGCAATGCTTCTAAAGATTTTAGAGTTTTATTTTCACTATAAATTTGCTTTAGTAGTTCTGTAACTTCCAGAATATTTCAGTTAAGGGGTTCTACTCTTAGGCTTGTATAGACTTACAACATCTTTTATTTGCAATTTTGCAATGGGAATGGTTTCACAACTGTAGACAGTTCAGCTTTATAAGGACATTGTATCCATGAAGAAATTTGTTATTTATTTCTTAATACATCTCGTACTATTTATCTGTACATTGTAGAGCAACTCATATTGGTGTAGCGATGCATTTTAAGATATGGCATGAAGCTAGCTAATGGCTTTTATTATTTCTAGTAGCATGTGATTCATTGAACAAAAAAAGGACTGCACTCACATATGAAATGCTTGCAGGTTTTAGAAAAATGAAGCAAAGGACCAGCGGTGCAGGTAAGGGCTTTAATTTGTTAGTACTCCACTTGCTATGCATCAAGATTCAATCAAGTAGGATTCCCAGTGTATTTGCAGTTTTTACATAGTGTTTTGCATGTGAATTGTGGTCACTACTGTCAATCCATGGAAAATTAAATGTATAGTGATGGATGAAACGAATGGAACCTATATCCTGGGTTGCAAGTACTATATTGTTGCTTCTAAAACACTTGTATGCACAGATAGTTTCTCTTGGTTACCATAAGTGAACATTCTTGAGATAAATTTTGCTCAGTTTTTTAGTGGGGAAGGAAAGCTTCATGATATTCCATTTAAAGTGCTGATATCTATTTGAAAATTAATTTATGTGCATACCTCCTTGATCCTAACAGTATTTGTGTACTGTATAGGAGAAATCTTCTCAGTTTCTGAATCCTGAGCACTAGCAAGTCAGGTACTTAATGGTGATCCTACCATGCATATGGCATAAGCAGGTTAGTTCTAAAAAGGTCATTGTTAATTCGCTCGCATCTGTCCCGCAGTTGCCACAACTTAGTGCAGTGAGATCACAGGATGGTCGTCAATTTAATCTAATTTGTGGCACAGAAGTACAAATGTTTTTATGAATATAATAGTCAGGTGCAGTGTAAGTTCAGATGCTTTTATGAATATAATAGTCAGGTGGAGTGTAAGTTCAGATGCTTTTTGTTTGGTATGTTGCAAGTCCTCATGTGCTTAGTACTGCATTTGGAAATGATTCCGAATAGATTCTTCTCCTTGAGATTCATTTTTAACATAGGGAAAGTATGTATAACCTCCTGATGTACGTGGGTTTTTGAGAATGCTTTTCCCAGGGCATGCTGCACTCATCATTGAAACTCCTAGCTGTGTATTAGATAGTAATCATTTTGCCTAATGTATTGCCGTCTAGTGCAGCAAAGTGCGGTATTTTCCACCCCAGAGAAGAAAAAGAAAGAAAATTAGTGCAGTCTTTTCTTCAAAAATGTTTTTCGTGTGTCTGGTGGTGGATGTGTTGCTCCCAATGATTGGGTGTCTGGACATGTTAAATTGTTTCCCTGTGGCCAGATGATGCATATACTCCTTTTCAGTTTAATATACTTCCTGGTCCGTGGCTTGAGGAGATTGATGCATGCTATATGGTGGGTCGGTGTGGCATTGATGCTTTATTATGTCTAACACATCACAGATTCTAATTAGAACATGCCCTGTTTTTATAATACTAAAATCTGAGTTTGTTTTTGCCATTGATGCTTTATACAATTATTATTTTTGCCATTATCTCTATGAATGGATGAATTCACCGGTGACCCTTTTATCCTTTGTAGGAATGACATACAAGAGGACCGGGAAGGAACCATGAAGATGGCAGTTTGCATCAGCTAGAAATTTTGTGTAATGGAGCAAATACATTGTGTCTTTTAGTTAGCATTTTGTAAACCTATATGGTGTCTTGTCAATTGGGTATTTTGTGTAAAGGAGAAAACAATGAATCGTCAGACATGCATCTATCATTTTATAAACCAATCAGGAGTCTTGGTGATTGAAACATAAATGTTTCCTCCTTTTAGTTAGTTACCTTTTACCTATATAAGAATATTCTTCTTTGGTTCTGGTTTAATATTTTTAGAGTTCATGCAAGTTTCTGTTGCAATGAGATATGCAACTTGATTGATATTGTTTGGCAAGGCACAAGCCAAATAATGGCTGGGTATTAAATATATATTGCTCGGCTAAACAAAATGCTATCAAACTGTTGGTTGGCAAAAGATAACAACGTCCTACTGTTGGTCGGGAAAGTTTTATGGCAGGGCTGAGAGGAAGTTGGTCAGCAAATGTACTGCCGTTGGACTGTCGGTCGGGAAAGGTTTATGGCAGGGCCAACAGAAAGTCGGTCGGCAAAGAAAGTACCATCAGACAGTCGGTCGGGAAATTTTATCATCAGACGGTCAGTCGGGAAAGGTTCATAGCAGGGCCAACCAAAAGTCGGTCGGCAATGCTTTCGATAGCCATCAAACAGTCGGTCGGGAAAGATATGTCGGTCGGGAAAAGGCTTTACCGTCTGGACTTTCCCCAACAGACTTGGTCGGTCGGCAATAGTCTTTTCCGACCGATTGTCTGTTGGTGAACGTTGTTTTCCCTACCGACTTGTGTGTTGGGGATGTAGTGTTGTGGTGTAGTGTACGCTCAATTCTGTCAATTGCTCAAAAGTAATTTGTTCACCCACCGTAGAAATACTTATGCTCTTGAGAGAAGCCACTAGTGAAACCTATGGCCCCGGGTCTATTCTCGTCATATCAATCTCCAATCACTTTATATTTGCTTTGCTTTTTTACCTTTTATATTACCTTGCATATTTATACCTAAAATACCAAAAATATTATCTATCATCTCTATCAGATCTCACTCTCGTAAGTGACCGTGAAGGGATTGACAACCCCTAATTGCGTTGGTTGCGTTGAGCTATTGTTTTGTGTAGGTACGAGGGACTCGCACGTAGCCTCCTACTGGATTGATACCTTGGTTCTCAAAAACTGAGGGAAATACTTACGCTACTTTGCTGCATCATCCTCTCCTCTTCGGGGAAATCCAACGCAAGCTTAAGAGGTAGCAGACACTATGCCAATGAGTGTGCTGAACCAAAGAATGGAAATGGCAATGGAAGCTCTGGGAAGAAGCCCAACCCTTTCAACAGGGGACAGGTGAACCACGTGAACGTGGAGGAGGTCGAAGAGCAGCCAGATGCAGTTATCTGTAAGTTTTTGGTAAAGTCATTTACTGCAATCGTTTTTTATACTGGTTTATCGCATTCATACATTTTAAGGGGATTTGTGGATAAGTATAAGTTTCCCACCAAAGTTCTTAGGAACCCTATGTTAGTAAGCTCGCCAGGAGCGGAGTATATGGCAAGCCAAGGATGTTTTGAGATGCCAATAACCATAGGTAGGCATGCACTAGTTCAGAACCAGGCAATAGCACCGGTTCATAAGGCCCTTTAGTGCCGGTTTGTTAACCGGCACTAAAGTGTGGGCACTAAAGGTCCCCCCCCTTAGTACCGGTTTAGCACGAACCAGTGCTAAAGGGCAACCACGTGGCACGAGCCAGCTCCGGGGGCAGGGAGCCCTTTAGTAACGGTTGGTGACACCAACTGGTATTAAAAGGTTGGGGGGTTTTGGGTTTATGATTTCTTTTTCATTTAATCTTGTGTTTTCCATTTAATTCTTTTTTGTTTGCTGGTATTTTACGATACTACATATTGTACACGTTATGCATATATATAAATAGAATTTCTAGTAGAACCGATCATATATATATATATCATCGAATGTCTCACAACCACCATTAATTAATTCACACATATATACACAGATGTATATATATATACAATTAGCTAGCTATATACAATTTCTCCTAATTGGTGCCTTCGGAGCCAGTGGCATTAGCCTAATTGGTGCCTTCGGAGCACGATAACAATTGGAAGTGGTTCATGGGGGCGGTAGCGGGTAATAGTATTCTCCTTTGGGATCTATGACCTGGTCGAGCAAAAATCCCGTTATTTCCTCTTGAATTGCTTGTATGCACTCCATTGGTAGGAGCTGCTCCCGCACCTCTTTGAACTGTTAAGAAGGAGATCAATATGCATGTGTATTAGTTGTGTGACTAGATATCGATAATGGTGTACAAATTGTGAATAGTGTTCTGACAAACGTACCCACTCCTGTCTTCGAGATCTGCTCCTTTCGGACGCCATCATGTGAATGTTCTCGCAAACGTAGTATGCACACAGATTATTCCCCGGCGCCTGCTTTAGGGCCTTTACGAGAATGGAATTTGATCAGATAATAATTAATCAAGCTAGTACTACTTAATTACTTACCTTGGGTCGATACCATTTCAGCTTTCGGTTCCATTGGCCTGGAGTGACGCTGATGAACTTTGCCCAAGCCCTGCCCGCCGACAAAGAAAATGAATAAAGTGGTTATTAAATAGTTCATATCAGGAAATGATGAACTAAATAGGCCGAGATATAGTTAATAATGATTGAAATTACCTGTTGACTATCCCAGACAAGATGGTGTAGTCACTTGCTTTCTTAAGTAGTGAGTCTAGTATTTCAACTGTTCCTTCATCAACTTTAATGATTAACAAGATCCGGTGAAATCTGCATCCACACACGTTTGCATGTCTTAATTAAGCGGGCATATGTAAGCAAAAACATGTAGCTAGCTAGTAGACAAAAACAGAATTTGTAGTACAAGACAGTGTGACTCACTCGAAGTTGTAAGGAAGTAGTATATCTTCATTGTATTTGAGGCGCTTGAAGAACTCTAGCATGCTTTCCTCCACACTTTTTTCGTAATATGGATCTAATTTCCATGTGTATTCATTAATGGTATTTGGGTCAACAAACCCAATGCCATAACATCCACCTTTTTCAATTCATAAATCTTCATCCTGCATAATACCACAGAGAAAAGAATATAGTGAGGATAATTACAGGTAATGATTGATCAAAATGATCACTACAGCTAGCTTGAGACTTAAATTACAGAAAGAAATCACTTACAGACAATAACAACTGATAATAGATTTGTCGAGTGCGTCTTGATTGTATAACTGAAATAGTTCTGAATACTCAACGAACACAGCTTTCTCATGGTAGCAATGATCCTTCTTGACATTCACCATGAGGGACTCTCGATTGGAAATCTTGGTAATGTCCATGTACCATTGATGCAATTCATACATTCTCATTGGGAGCTTCTTGACCTCATCTGGCTCGACCAATGGTTGGCCCCGGACATATTTCCGTTTTATTTCATCCTCTCCAATCAGAGGCATGGGCTCGATATCGAGGAGTTGTCCAACAGTGCTAGCTCAATATGCTCCTCGGTTATTACCACATCGCCCAGCTCGGGAACATAAACGGTTTGCCCACAATAATATTGGGCACGTGTACTCTCATGTGTTGTTGGCACAACAAGCGGGGGGATTGATTGTGCCACCTGTTCTCCCAGCTAGGGAACGGTTTTACCGCATGTTTTTCCAGCTGATTTGCTCGAGCTCGAGCTTGCCTCTTTCTGTAGACATGCTCGATTTAACTTCCTGAGGTGGCGCTCATAGTCTGTGTCAACAGGCTTGGGAGCTGGTGGTCTAGCCATACGAATGAAGTGGTCAATCTTTTCCTCAGACACTTTCTCCCTTGGCGGCGGTGGCAGTTTCAGTGCAAAATGGGCTTCCACCTCGGCATTCGATATGGCTGTGTTTTCCTTCTCGGACTTGTCGTAAGGCCTCTGCGGAAGAGGCGCTAGGCTGCATGGACCATATTGAAATCGCTTGCCTCCGCCTGTACCTCCAATACTACCTCAACTTGTACCGCTAGGCACCATAGCTGAGGCGGCTCTCTTCCGTGAATGCTAAGGTGGCGAAGACGGCTGACGTGGCTGAGTTGGAGGAGGAGGAGTGGCCTGAAGCTGTGCCGGACTTGGAGGAGGAGTGGCCTGACGCTTTGCCGGACTTGGAGGAGGAGGAGTGGCCTGAAGCTGTGTTGGACTTGGAGGAGGAGTGGCCTGACGCGTTGGTGGACTTGGAGGAGCGGGAGTCTGCTGACTTGGTGGCGGACTTCGACGAAGAGTCGGATGACGCGGTGTCGGTGGCCTTCGAAAGATGATGCAATCCTTTCTCCATAGGATGATACAATGGTTGGCCTCTCCCAGTGTGTGCTCCTCGTCACCTCCAGGAATGTCAAGCTCTAGCCCCGAATATTGGTCCACCACCTCATCAACCAAGACACGAGCATAGCCCACTGGAATCGGGTTGCAATGGAAGGTTGCCTCGGGGGGATTTGTAAAAGAAAGGGTTGCAATGGAAGGTTTCCCTTCATGGATGTGTTCTTCATTTTGAAGTGTAGCTCGCAGTTAGTGTTCTCCATGATGTCATCCACTGGGTAGCTATCCAGCAATGCGTCGCCAAGGCGGAACCCACGCTACTTCTCGGCATGGATGGGACGGTGCTATCCAATGCTGGATCATCAGCTAGTTGCTGCAGCTGCTGAGACCCCCTTTGCTGGCTAAGTGAGTCGATCTGCTCCTGCTGCCGCTGGAATTTGACTGCCAAGTCCGCGTGCGCTGATTCTAGGCCTTGAAGGCGTTCATAGTCTAGCTTCCTCTGCTCCTCCTCCATCTTCCTCTTCTTCTCCTCCGCAATCTTCTTTCTCGCACAGGTTCAGTAGTCGGCGTTCCAGTATGAAAACCCCTCATACCACGGAATAGCGCCCTTGCCTCGTGTTCTTCCTGGGTGTTCAGGATTTCCTAGGGCATGCGTAAGCTCGTCGTTCTCTCTATTGGGCTCGAACACCCCCGATCGAGCCTCTTCTATTGCAACAAGTAGCTTATCATTGGCTCCGTCCAGACATTCCTTCTTCGAAACTTTGCCTGTCTTCGGGTCCAACTCCCCCCCATGCGCATAGAACCAAGTCCTGCACCTGGGGGGCCAGCTCAATGTTTCTGGAGTGACACCTGCATCCTCCATCTCTTTCTCAGACTTATCCCACTTAGGCATTCCCACCGCATAGCCACTTGGCCCCAGCTTATGGAACTTATCCTTTTTTGCGGCATTGGCCTTGTTTATTCTCGACCGTTCCTTAGATAATTCTGAATCCTTGAATTTCACGAAATCGTCCCAATGGGCACTTTGCTTCTCTAGTGTTCCCTCGAATACTGGAGTCTTCCTTCCTCCCTTGACGTACTTGTCCGATACAAGATTCTTGTGGTTGTTGAATGCAACCGCCATCTTCCATGAGCATTTCCCAAAGCAGAAGTTTTTGTCTGTCGACAAAAGTAACTCCTGGACGTGGCTTTGCTGGCTCTCTCCATTCTTGAAGGGAGATCGGGAGTTGGTCCTTCACAAGAACTCCGCACTGACGAATGAACTTGTCCGCAATCTTCTTTGGCGCTAATGGTTCGCCATTAGGTTTGATGGCCTCGATATTGTACTTTACGCCCTCCTTCAACTTTTTGTTCGGGCCTCGTTTCCTGTTGCCTGAAGATTTGCTCGATCCAGATGGCTGAAAGAAGAAAGATCCATTCGTTAATATATTTTCAAGTCATTTAAAACATGTGATGATCACCAGATGCCTGCTTATATAAATATGTATACCTCGCCGGTCTTTGTTGTTTCAAGATCAACATTTTCTTCGTCATGTTCATAGTTCATGACTTCATCAATTCGGTCGTCGCGATCGAATATCATATCACCCTCCCCGGTGTTGTTTAGATATTTGGAGCCGTCATAATCTTCTTCATTCTGATCATCATCTGGCCCGCGAGGATTGTGTATGATATTGAACGGGGCCTCTTCTCCCTCTCTGCCGGTATTGTCCGCCATAGGTTTTATTTAACTAATCCAAAAGAAATATATTCAAATTACAATGCATGGATGCAATCAATTAATAAGGAAAAACTGAATCAATCATAGTACATAATAAGTATCATCGAATATAATCTCAAATGTGTCATCTCGAATAATAGATATAATCTCGAATACATCGTCTCGAATAATAGATATAATCTCGAATACATCGTCTCGAATATTATATATTGAATACATCACTAGCTAGCTAGCTAGCTAGCTAATAAAGATTGAATACTAGAGAGTAATCTAGGCGGTGGACAACCAAAGTGAAGGAACCATCACTAGATCATAGCTCGGGTCATCTCCCTAAAGAACCTGACAGGTATTGGAGGACCTGACATCCATAGCAGCCATGTAGCGATGGACGTGCTCGTCCTCCTCCCTGACATGGTGACGTACCACCTCCGGCGGGGTCGTCTCCCTCCGCGCCAAAAGTGGCCCAAGAGAACGCCACCAAAGGAGATCAGGGTCGACGACGGGACACGGGGCCGGGTTCCTCACCATGCATCGCGCCCCTGAAGGTAGCACCTCCCAGTGCCAGCTCGGCGGAGCCCAGTCCCAAACATGGGTCCTCTGAAGCAGGACGTCGTCGCGAGTGGGTCGACGGCGAGGATGCGGGCCGGGCATCATCGACAACAAATACTATATGCCACAAGAGTAAAGTAACATTTTTTAAATGATGGATTGTGATTTCAAATATGCAAATTCTAAATTTTATAACTAAAACTAACATTTCTAATATTTCTATAACTAAAACTAATATTTCTATAACTAAAAAACATTTCTATATAACTAACATTTCTAATATTTCTATATAACTAACATTTCTAATATTTCTATAACACAATGTGTGTGTGTGTGCGGCCGGGGCAGGAGCTCACCGGCGAGGCGCGACGACGGGGGGCGGCGGCGGGGACATAGATGGGCGGTGACGACGGGGATGGGGACGGGGACGGGCCAGGCGGGGACGACGGGAGGACGGGGCGGGGCGCGACGATGGGGCGCGACGCGGCGACCGGGCGCGGCGCGGCGACGGGGATGACGGGGACGGCGACGCCGACGGACGGCGACGGGGGCGGCGGCCAGGGGCGGCGGCGACGGGGAAGAGGTGAAAGCAGCAGAGGGAGATGAGAAATTGACAAATTTTTTGAAGTGTTTTCTTATATAGAACAACCTTTAGTACCGGTTGAAGCCACCAACCGGTACTAAAGGTCTTTTTTGGCCAGGCCAAGCGGCGGGAACGGCACCCCTTTAGTACCGGGTGGTGGCACCAACCGGTACTAAAGACCCCCCCTTCAGTACCGGTTGGAGCCACGACCCGGTACCAAAGGGGGTGTGCTAGCGCATGTGCGGTGCAGCAAGTTTAGTCCCACCTTGCTAGCTGAGGGGCATCCGCACTAGTTTATAAGCCCTAGTGCGGTAGCTCTCTCGAGATCCTCTCCAAAGCAGGCCTACTGGGCCTACCTGTTCTGTGCTGCCCTATGGGCCTACAGGGCCTTTGCGGGCCTGCATCCTGGCCCAACAACACGTTGGGTTTCTAGTCGTATGCAGGCCGCTTTGGCCCAGTAGGCGGGCTTTTTTATTTTCTTGTTTTTTTTGCTTTATTTATTTTTCAGTTGTTTTTTGTTGTATTTAGAGTTTCTTTGTGAATATTTTTGCTTTAGGTACAAAAAATTACAAACTTTCTGTTAGTGCCCGTAGTTTTCAAATTGAATAGTTTAAATTTTGAATTATTTGAAATTTCTGTAAATCACTAGTTTGTGAATAACTTAACTTTGAAAATAGTTTTTTCGGTGATTCCTCTTTCTTATGTTTAATATTAGTGTGTTTTATCATTATATTCAATTTGGTAATGCTTAGGTTATTTTAAAAATGAAATGCCTTTGTAACAGATGAGTTTTCGTCCCAAACCCTGATACTTCGAAAGAGATTGTCCATTTTGTACACGAAGTGCATCCAGTTTGTTTGCACATAAAATTTCTTCGCGTTTCAAATTCCAAAACACATAACTAGCTACCCAACTATTACAGAGAATCCCTCCTAGGTGTGAAACACAGAAGAAGGTGATGATAGTGAAGCCGATCACATCCTAGATCTTTGGGTGTGAAACTTTTTCTTCGCGTGTGTCCCTTTGCGCCGTAGCCATGGAAAATCTTCATCATTTAACTGGATGCTTGGGTCAATATTCACTGTGAATGGAGCAATTTCATCAAACTTTTCATAATCTCCTGACATGTTTGTCTTGTCATCCACTCCCACGATGTTTCTCTTCCCAGAAAGAACTATGTGCCGCTTTGGCTCATCGTACGATGCATTCGCTTCCTTATCTTTTCTTTTTCTCGGCTTGGCAGACATGTCCTTCACATAGAAAACCTGTGCCACATCATTGGCTAGGACGAATGGTTCATATGCATATGCAAGATTGTTGAGATCCACTGTTGTCATTCCGTACTGCAGGTCTTCCGTTACCCCGCCTCGTGTCATATTGACCCATTTGCATCGAAAGAAAGGGACCTTCAAACCACGTCGATAGTCAAGTTCCCATATGTCCTGTATATAACCATAATACGTTTCCTTTCCCGTCTTGGCTTCTGCATCAAAGCGGACACCACTGTTTTGGTTGCTGCTCTTCTTATCTTGGGCGATCGTGTAAAATGTATTACCATTTATCTCGTACCCTTTGAAAGTCATTATATTCGAAGATGGTAACTCGGATAGCAGGTACAGGTCATCTTCAATAGAGGCGTCATGCATGGTACATGTCTACAACCAGCTGGCGAAACTCCTGGTTTGTTCACGTGTAATCCAGTCATCAGACCGCTCCGGGTGTTTGGAGCGTAGCAAATTCTTATGTTCATCCAAATACGGAGCCACCAAGGGGGAATTCTGTAGAATTGTGTAGTGTGCTTCCGTGAGAGAATGTCCGTCCATACATATTATTTGTTCCCCTCCTAGCGTGCCTTTTCCATCCAGTCTGCCCTTATGTCGCGGTTCAGGAACACCAATCGGCTTAAGGTCAGGAATAAAGTCAATAAAAAACTCAATGACCTCCTCATTTTCATGGCCCTTGGAGATGCTTCCTTCTGGCCTAGCACGGTTATGAACATATTTCTTTAAGACTCCCATGAACCTCTCAAAGGGGAATATATTGTGTAGAAATACAGGACCCAAAACATTAATCTCTTTGCATAGGTGAACTAGGACGTGCATCATGATGATGAAGAAGGATGGTGGGAACACCAACTCGAAACTGATAAGACATTGCACCAAATCATTCTCTAACCTTGGTATGATTTCTGGATCGATTACCTTCTGAGAGATTGCATTGAGGAATGCACATAGCTTCACAATGGCTAATCGAGCATTTTTCGGTAGAAGTCCCCTCAATGCAACCGGAAGCAGTTGCGTCATAATCATGTGGCAGTCATGAGACTTTAGGTTCTGGAACTTTTTCTCTTCCATGTTTATTATTCCCTTTATATTCGATGAGAAGCTAGACGGTACCTTAATACTGAGCAGGCATTCAAAGAAGATTTCCTTCTCTTCTTTGGTAAGAGCGTAGCTTGCATGACCCTTATGTATGCCGTCTTTTCCGTGCATACGTTGCTGGTCCTCCCGTGCCTCAGGTGTATCTTTTGTCTTCCCATACACGCCCAAGAAGCCAAGTAGGGTCACACAAAGATTCTTCGTCACGTGCATCACGTCGATTGCAGAGCGGACCTCTAGGTCTTTCCAATAGGGCAGGTCCCAAAATATAGATTTCTTCTTCCACATGGGTGCGCGTCCGTCAGCGTCATTCGGAACAGGTTGTCTACCAGGACCCTTTCCAAAGACCATATCATGTACATCAGCAACAGTACGGTGGCGAGGCTTCGTCCGGTGATCCGCCTCACCTTTGAAATGCTTGACTTTCTTTCTTACGGGATGCCTGCTCGGAAGAAATCGACGATGTCCCAGGTACACATTCTTCTTACAATTAGCCAAATATATACTATCGGTATCGTCCAAACAGTGCATGCATGCGCGGTATCCCTTGTTTGTCTGTCCTGAAAGGTTACTGAGAGCAGGTCAATCATTGATGGTCCCGAACAACAATACCTTTAGGTCAAATTCTTCCCCCATGTCCTCATCCCACGTACGTACACCTGTTCCATTCCGTAGTTGTAAGAGTTCTTCAACAAATGGCCTTAGGTACACATCAATGTCGTTCCCGGGTTGCTTAGGGCCTTGGATGAGCACTGGCATCATAATGAACTTCCGCTTCATGCACAACCAAGGAGGAAGGTTATACAAACATAGAGTCACAGGCCAGGTGCTATGGTTGCTGCTCTGCTCCCCAAAAGGATTAATGCCATCTGCGCTTAGACCAAACCGTACGTTCCTTGCGTCATCTGCAAACTCCTTCCCGTACTTTGTTTCAATTTTTCTCCACGGCGACCCGTCAGCAGGTACTCTCAACTTTCCGTCTTTCTTACGGTCTTCTCTGTGCCATCGCATCGCCTTGGCATGCTCTTTGTTTTGGAACAAACATTTCAACCGTGGTATTATAGGAGCATACCACATCACCTTGGCAGGAATCTTCTTCCTAGGGCGCTCGCCCTCGACATCACCAGGGTCATCGCGGCTGATCTTATAGCGCAATGCACCACATACCGGGCAAGCGTTGAAATCCTCGTACTCACCGCGGTAGAGGATGCAATCATTAGGGCATGCATGTATCTTCTGCACCTCTAAACCTAGGGGGCAGATAGCCTTCTTTGCTTCATACGTACTATTGGGCAATTCGTTGTCCTTTGGAAGCATATTCTTTATCATTACCAGCAACTTTCCAAATCCATTGTCAGATACACCATTCTCTGCCTTCCCTTGTAGCAATTCCAGTGTGGTGCCCAACTTTTTCTTGTCACCTATGCAATTCGGGTACAACAATTTTTTGTGATCCTCTAACATGCGCTGCAACTTCTTCTTCTCCAAATCACTTGCGCAGTTTCTCTTTGCATCAGCAATGGCCCGACCTAGATCATCAACGGGCTCATCCGATGCCTCTTCTTCAGCTTCTTCCCGCGTTGCCCGCTCAACTTCTTCCCGCATTACCGGCTCAGCTTCTTCCCTCATTGTTGTATCATCCTATTCAGGGAACCCATGGCAGGATAGCTGTCGTCGTCCTCTTCTTCTTCATTGTCTTCCATCATAACCCCTATTTCTCCGTGCTTGGTCCAAACATTATAGTGGGGCATGAAACCGGACTCAAACAGGTGGACGTGAATGTTTCTTGACGTAGAGTAATTGTGACCATTCTTACAGCCAGCACATGGACAAGGCATAAAACCATCCGCCCGCTTGTTTGCCTCAGCCGCAAGCAGAAAAGTATGCACGCCATTAATGAACTCGGGAGAGCATCGGTCATCGTACATCCATTGCCGGCTCATCTTCAATACACAGCACCGAAAACACCAAATTAATAAAATAATAAAGTTCATAATAAAGTTCATACAACACTTAAATGCAACAAACAAATAACTCTCTAGCTAAAGAATTTAAATGCAACAACAAATGCGATCAAGATCGCAACTAAGGTAACAATTGATCCAACGGCATAATGATACCAAGCCTCACTATGAATGGCATATTTTCTAATCTTTCTAATCTTCAAGAGCATTTTCTCCATCTTAATCTTGTGATCATCGACGACAGCGGCAACATGCAACTCCAATCCCATCTTCTCCCCCTCAATTCTTTTCAATCTTTATTTCAAATCCTCATTTTCTCTTTCAACTAAATTTAAACTCTCGACAATAGGGTCGGTTGGAATTTCTAGTTCAACTACCTCCTACATACAAATATCTATGTCAGCTTGATGGGCATAATTTGTCATAAACACGAAATGCAACAAATAGTTTTAAAAGACAATATACCACATCCAAATCATAACAAGGGCGAGGCCCGACGGGGACGGATATCAAAACCATGGCACTATGTATAACAAACAACGTACGGGTAAGATAATTATACGAGTAACTATATATCCAAATCACACAAACATCAATTTTTTATATAAAATTTCATGAACAAGAGGCTCACCACAAGGTGGTGCCGGCGACGGGACGGTGCGGGCGATCGACGGTGGTTACGACGGAGATTTAGAAGGCACTAAGTAAACCACACCTACATATGCACTAAGTGTTATTTTGACCTCAATTTGCATATAAATCAAATACTACCACATATAATTCCTCCCAAATTACTAAAACCCACAATTAATCACTATATAAACCAATGCAAGAGCTAATCTAGCAATGAGAGATGAAAGAACAAAGTTGCTAACCTTTGTGATCATTTGAATGGATGGGGGCCTGCAAATCTTGACAAATTTGGGGAAAATTTTGTGATGAACTCGAGAGGAAGAAGGGAAGAACAGAGGAGAGGGAGAGGGGAAAGGGGGAAGAATAGAATGCTGGTGGACGAAGGGTTTATATAGGACGACCTTTAGTACCGGTTCGTGGCACTAACCGGTACTAAAGGTGCTGGAGGGGCCCCACTCTGACAACATCCTGCCACCACTCTCATTAGAGTTAATTGCACAGAAGTACGACAATTCAAGCATCACATGCAGATTGATACCACGATTGGTAATTTTTACATGTTAGTACCAACATTGGTCCGGATTTTTGCAAATTAGGCTAAAACACGTATTTATACGTATTTATACGCGTTTTAGCCTAATTTTCAAAAATCCGGACCAATGTTGGTACTGACATGTAAAAATTAGCAATCGTGGTACCAATCTGCATGTGATGCCCGAATTGTGGTACTTTTGTGCAATTAACTCCTCTCATTAGTACCAGTTCATGGCATGAACCGGTGCTAAAGGTTCGCCATGAACCGGCACTAAAGAGCTCCTCCCGCCTAGCCGTTGGAACCGGCACTAATGGACACATTAGTGCCGGTTCTGTTACAAACCGGGACTAATGTGTCGCACATTTGACCCTTTTTCTACTAGTGATGTTTTCCTCTCTGACCTGATAATTTTGGAGTCACAAGGATTGGATGTGATACTAGAAATGGATTGGCTATCGATGTATGGGGGAAACATCGATTGCGCCAGCAAGACAATTCTGCTCACCACACCGGAGGGAAAAAGGATCAAGTATGTATCCAGGCATGCGCCAAGGAGAACCCAAGTAAATTCTCTCTCTAGAGTTGTTCAGGAGGAAGTGCCTGTAGTGAAGAGTTATCCATATGTATTTCGAGAGGAGTTACGAGGCATGCCACCGGACCGAGACATTGAGTTTTTGATAGAGCTGTTGCCAGGCACTAGACCGATATCGAAGAGACCATACCGGATGCCCACAAATGATCTGGAGGAGATTAAGAAGCAGATCAAGGAGTTATTAGAGAAAGGTTACATTCGACGAAGTTCGTCACCGTGGGGAGCCCGAGTACTTTTGGTTGAGAAGGATGGATCTTTGAGAATGGTTGTTGATTATTGGGCACTGAATGAAGTGACGATCAAGAACAAGTACCCACTACCGATGATCAATGATTTGTTTGACCAGCTGCAAGGAGCTAAAGTATTCTCCAAGATCAACCTGCGATCAGGACGATCACCTGAAGATCCAAGAACAGGATATACCTAAGACCGCTTTCACGACAAGGTACGGGTTATACGAGTATACGGTTATGTCATTTGGATTGACCAATGCCCCTGCCTATTTTATGAGTATGATGAATAAGGTGTTCATGGAGTTCTCGGATAAGTTTGTTGTGGTGTTCATTGATGATATTTTGGTGTACTTAAAGAATGAAGAGGAACACTGATAACCCACAAGCATAGGGGATCGCAACAGTTTGCGAGGGTAGAGTATTCAACCCAAATTTATTGATTCGACACAAGGGGAGCCAAAGAATATTCTCAAGTATTACCAGTTGAGTTGTCAATTCAACCACACCTGGGTAACTTAGTATCTGCATCAAAGTATTTAGTAGCAAAGTAATATGGAAGTAACGGTAACAGTAGCAAAAGTAATATTTTTGGGTTTTGTAGTGATTGTAACAGTAGCAACAGAAAAGTAAATAAGCGAAGAACAATATGTGAAAAGCTCGTAGGCATTGGATCGGTGATGGAGAATTATGCCGGATGTGGTTCATCATGTAACAATCATAACATAGGGTGACACAGAACTAGCTCCAATTCATCAATTTAATGTAGGCATGTATTCCGAATATAGTCATACGTGCTTATGGAAAAGAACTTGCATGACATCTTTTGTCCTACCCTCCCGTGGCAGCGGGGTCCTATCGGAAACTAAGGGATATTAAGGCCTCCTTTTAATAGAGTACCAGAACAAAGCATTAACACATAGTGAATACATGAACTCCTCAAACTACGGTCATCACCGAGAGTGGTCCCGATTATTGTCACTTCGGGGTTGATGGATCATAACACATAGTAGGTGACTATAGACTTGCAAGATAGGATCAAGAACTCACATATATTCATGAGAACATAATAGGTTCATATCTGAAATCATGGCACTCGGGCCCTAGTGACAAGCATTAAGCATAGCAAAGTCATAGCAACATCAATCTCAGAACATAGTGGATACTAGGGATCAAACCCTAACAAAACTAACTCGATTACATGATAGATCTCATCCAACCCATCACCGTCCAGCAAGCCTACGATGGAATTACTCACGCACGGCGTTGAGCATCATGAAATTGGTGATGGAGGATGGTTGATGATGACGATGGCGATGAATCCCCCTCTCCGGAGCCCCGAACGGACTCCAGATCAGCCCTCCCGAGAGGTTTTAGTGCTTGGCGGCGGCTCGTATAGTAAAACATGATGAATCCTTCTCTCTGATTTTTTTCTCCCCGAAAGTGAATATATGGAGTTGGAGTTGAGGTCGGTTGAGCATCAAGGGGCCCGCGAGGTAGGGGGCGCCCCCAGGGAGCAGGCATGCCCCCCACCCTCGTGGACAGGGTGTGGGCCTACTGACATGGATTTTTCTTCCAGTATTTTTTTATATTTTCCAAAAAGATGTTCTGTGGAGTTTCTGGTCATTCCGAGAACTTTTGTTTCTGCACATAAATAACACCATGGAAAGTCTGCTGAAAACAGCGTCAGTCCGGGTTAGTTCCATTCAAATCATGCAAGTTAGAGTCCAAAACAAGGGCAAAAGTGTTTGGAAAAGTAGATACGATGGAGACGTATCAACTCCCCCAAGCTTAAACCTTTGCTTGTCCTCAAGCAATTCAGTTGATAAACTGAAAGTGATAAAGAAAAACTTTTACAAACTCTGTTTGCTCTTGTTGTTGTAAATATGTAAAGCCAGCATTCAAGTTCTCAGCAAAGATTATGACTAACCACATTCACAATAACACTTAGGTCTCATGTTTACTCATGTCAATAACATAATAAACTAGCTAGCAATAATAATAAATCTCAGATGACAACACTTTCTCAAAAGAATCATGATATGATATAACAAGATGGTATCTCACTAGCCCTTTCCTAGACCGCAAAACATAAATGCAGATCACCTTTAAAGATCAAGGACTGACTAGACATTGTAATTCATGGTAAAAGAGATCCAATCATAGTCATAGCCAATATAAATTAATAGTAATGGATGCAAATGATAGCTGCGCTCTCCAGCTAGTGCTTTTTAATAAGAGGGTGATGACTCAACATAAAAGTAAATAGATAGGCCCTTCGTAGAGGGAAGCAGGGATTTGTAGTGGTGCCGGAGCTTGATTTTAAAGCAGAGATAAATAATATGTTGAGCGGCATACTTTCATTGTCAACATAACAACCAAGAGATGGCGATATGTTCCATGCTACACACATTATATGCGGTTCCCAAACAGAATGGTAAAGTTTATACTCCCCTCCACCAACAAGCATCAATCCATGGGTTGCTCGAAACAACAAGTGCCTCCAACTAGCAACAGCCCCAGGGGAGTTTTGTTTGCAATAAATCCGATTTAGTTTGCATAAAGCATGGGATTGGGCATCCCGGTGACCAGCCATTTTCTCGTGAGTGAGGAGCGGAGTCCACTCCTCTTGAGAATAACCCACCTAGCATGGAAGATACGGACAACCCTAGTTCCTACATGAGCTATTCGAGCATACAAAATAGAATTTCATTTGATGGTTTAGAGTTTGGCACATACAAATTTACTTGGAACAGCAGGTAGATACTGCATATAGGAAGGTATAGTGGACTCATATGGCATAACTTTGGGGTTTAAGGGATTGGATGCACAAGCAGTATTCCCGCTTAGTACAAGTGAAGGCTAGCAAAAGACTGGGAAGCGACCAACTAGAGAGCGACAACAGTCATGAACATGCATTAAAATTAATAAACATTGAGTACAAGAATGAGTAGGATAAAATCCACCATGAACATAAATATCATGAAGGCTATGTTGATTTTGTTTCAACTACATGTGTGAACATGTGCCAAGTTGAGTCACTTAAATCATTCAAAGAAGGATACCACCCCACTATACCACATCACAACCATTTTAATAGCAGGTTGGCACGCAAGGTAAACCATTATAACTCATAGCTACTCAAGCATGGCATAAGTAACTATCATCTCTAATTGTCATTGCAAACATGTTCATTCATAATCGGCTCAATCAGGAACGATGAACTAATCATATTTACAAAAACAAGAGAGATCGAGTTCATACCAGCTTTTCTCATCTCAGTCAGTCCATCATATATCGTCATAATTGCCTTTCACTTGCACAACCAAACGATGTGAATAATAATAAGAGTGCACGTGCATTGGACTAAGATGGAATCTGCGAGCATTCAATAAACAGGAGAAGACAAGGCAATATGGGCTCTTGGTTAAATCAACAATAATGCATATAAGAGCCACTTCAACAATTTAATTATGGTCTTCTCCTATCGACCCCCAAAGAAAAGAAAAGGAATAAAACTATTTACACGGGAAAGCTCCTAACAAACAAAAGAAGAACGGGAATTATTTTTGGGTTTTCTTTTTAATTATTACTACTACGGAAAGAAAGTAAACTAGCTAGAAGCTATTACTAATTTTTTTGTTTTTTCCTAAGATTTAACAAAAACACAAGAAGAAGGCAAGAAAAAGAAAATAAACTAGCATGGATATTACAGTGAAAGAGTATGAGCACCGACATCTAGCAATGAGTGTGTGTGGACATAAATGTAATGTCAGTGGGAAATACGTACTCCCCCAAGCTTTGGCTTTTGGCCTAAGTTGGTTTATTGCCACGGATGGCCTGACAGATATCCATACGTGTAGCTGTGGTCGTACTGCGAAGAAGGAGACTCTGATTGCCACTGGTTGGAAATCATCTCTGGATCCCACTGATAGTTAGACTGTCGTGGAGGCTCAAATTGTGGTTCTGGCTCCGTGGCTGGTGTAGGGTTCCGGTAAGCGTAAATGGCCGCCCACGGAACCGGATACGGACCTTCGGATAAATTAAACAAGGAAGGAGCAGGCAAGATAATAGTCTCAGGGTGATGCTTATCAAAGAACAACTTGTATTTAAGCGCCCCTTCCTTATTCTTAACAATGAAATCATGCGCAACCATACTCTTATAATCTAAATAAGCAGTGGGCAACAATTTTTCTTCCTTTTGATATTGCCTAATAAGTATATTATAATATGCAGCAAGGCGTGAAGCGTAAATACCTCCAAAGATGGGACCCTTTGTACGGTTCAAACTTAACCATTTAGCAATAATACTGCCCATACTAACAGTGTTATCGCAGAATAAACCATGGAATAAAATGATAATATCAGGAACACTAAGGTTTCCATAGTTTCCGCGACCAATTAAGCAACGACTAGCAAATATGGCAAAGTAGCGTAAAACAAGAAAATGTATGCTAGAGATTCTTCCATCGGAAAATTTCCTAGTTTCCCCCATAGTAATAGTGTCAATAAACCCGTCCACATCTTTACGATGTGGTTCCTCTAAACTACCCAAAGGTATTTTGCAAACTTTGCAAAATTCATCTAATGGCATCTTCTTAACCACATCATATAAATGAAACTCTACTGAAGGAGGTGATTCCTTAGGAAAATAGTAGCAGCTTTGCACAAAAGTATTGGTGAGTAAGAGATACTGTTCGCGTTGGTCGCGGAGAAAGTCGGTGAGGCCTGCATTCTCAGCCAATGAATAGAAATCATCATAAATCCCGGCTTCTCTCAAGAAATCATCGGAAGGCCATTCACACGGCCGAACCTCTGCGGTGCGAGGCAAATTATATTTGGGCCTATGTGCTTCTTCATTTTGCTTTTCCTTCGAGCTTCAGCTCGATGAGCCCCTCAAAAATCTCTTCATCATTTTCTGCAAATTTCTGAAATTTTTAGTAACTTCAAATAAAAGTGAACCAAGCTAAACAAAATTTATAGTAAGAACTCCTACAGGTGCCTAGATCCTATATCATGCATTAGACCTACTTGGAACCATACAAATTTGACATGCAAGCTCAAGAACATGGTCACCTAGGCAGCACAAATTTGCAATGAATAAAGCACTAGAACAAAAACTAATTGGACCAATGGAGGAGTCACATACCAAGGAACAATCCCCCCAAGCAGTTTTGTGAGAGGTGCTTTGAGCAAGGAGATCGAAAATCGCAGCAGAATGAGCTAAAACTCGTGCTTGAGCTGGATAATGGTGTTTGTGGGAGGAAGAAGGAGTGTGTGGGTGCAGGAATAAGTGGAGGGGGGCCAAAGTGGGCCCACGAGGCAGGGGGCGCGCCCAGGGGGGTAGGGCGCGCCCTCCACCCTCGTGGCCAGGTCATTGATCCCCCTGATGTGTTCTCAGTTCCAAATATTCTCAAATATTCTAGAAAAAAATCATATTTCATTTTCAGGGCATTTGGAGAACTTTTATTTTCGGGGTATTTTTATATTGCACGGATAAATCAGAAAACAGACAGAAAAATACTATTTTTACTTTATTTCCACTAAATAACAGAAAGTAGAAGGAGGGTACAGAAGGTTGTGCCTTCTAATTTCATCCATCTCATGCTTATCAAAACGAATCCACTAACAAGGTTGATCAAGTCTTGTTAACAAATTCTTTCCGAATAACATGGACCCGGAGAAATTTCGAATAACACTATGTTACCTCAACGGGGATATGCACACCCCCAATAATAAGAATATCATATTTCCTCTTGATAGTGGGAAGAGGAAATTCAAAACCTCCAATAATAATCGATGGAATTTTTCTAATATAATTGACACTGTGGACTTGAGGTTGTTTCCTCGGAAAGTGTACCGTATGCTCATTACCATTAACATGAAAAGTGACATTGCCTTTGTTGCAATCAATAACAGCCCCGGCAGTATTCAAAAAAAGTCTTCCAAGAATAATAGGCATACTATCGTCCTCGGGAATATCAAGAATAACAAAGTCTGTTAAAATAGTAACATTTGCAACCACAACAGGCACATCCTCACAAATACCGACAGGTATAGCAGTTGATTTATCATCCATTTGCAAATATATTTCAGTAGGTGTCAACTTATTCAAGTCAAGTCTATGATATAAAGAGAGAGGCATAACACTAAAACCAGCTGCAAGATCACATAAAGCAGTTTTAACATAGTTTCCTTTAATGGAGCATGGTATAGTAGGTACTCCTGGATCTCCAAGTTTCTTTGGTATTCCACCCTAAAAGGTATAATTAGCAAGCATGGTGGAAATATAAGCTTCCGGTATCTTTCTTTTATTAGTAACAATATCTTTCATATACTTAGCATAAGGATTCATTTTGAGCATATCAGTTAATCGCATACGCAAAAAGATAGGTCTAATCATTTCAGCAAAGCGCTCAAAATCCTCATCATCCTTTTTCTTGGATGGTTTGGGAGGAAAAGGCATGCGTTTCTGAACCCATGGTTCTCTTTTTTACCATGTTTCCTAGCAACAAAGTCTCGCTTATCATAACGTTGATTCTTTGATTGTGGGCTATCAAGATCAACAACAAGTTCAATTTCTACATCATTATCATTACTAGGTTGAGCATCATCATGAACACTATCATTAACATTTTCATTAGGTTCATGTTCATTACCAGATTGTGTTTTAGCATCAAAAATAGAAATATCATTTGGATTCCCAGGTGGTTCAGCAATAGGTTCACTAGAAGCATGCAAAGTCTTATCATTTTTCTTTTTCTTCTTTTTAGAAGGACAAGGTGCATCAATATTATTTCTCTGAGAATCTTGTTCAATTCTCTTAGGGTGGCCTTCAGAATACAAAGGTTCCTGAGTCATTCTACCAGTTCTAGTAGCCACTCTAACAGCATAATCATTTTTCTTACGGTCGGTGTCAAAACCGGCGGATCTCGGGTAGGGGGTCCCGAACTGTGCGTCTAAGGCAGATGGTAACGGGAGGCAGGGGACACGATGTTTTACCCAGGTTCGGGCCCTCTTGATGGAGATAAAACCCTACGTCCTGCTTGATTTATTCTTGATGATATGAGTATTACAAGAGTTGATCTACTACGAGATCGAAGAGGCTAAACCCTAGAATCTAGCCTATGGTATGATTGTATATTGTCCTACGGACTAAAACCCTCCGGTTTATATAGACACCGGAGGGGGCTAGGGTTACACAAGGTCGGTTACATAGGAGGAGATATACATATCCGTATTGCCTAGCTTGCCTTCCATGCCAAGTAGAGTCCCATCCGGATACGAGACAAAGTCTTCAATCTTATATCTTCATAGTCCAACAGTCCGGCTAAAGGATATAGTCCGGCTGTCCGGAGACCCCCTAATCCAGGACTCCCTCAGTAACCCCTGAACCAGGCTTCAATGACGATGAGTCTGGCGCGCAGAGTTGTCTTCGGCATTGCAAGGCGGGTTCTTCCCCAATTTTAGAGTGTTCGTAAAGCAGTGTCCGGTCCCATAAATGTTCGGACCTCTTGGCTTCTGTGCTCAATAAGGGCTATCTCCCACGCGTTGAATGAATACGAGGCGCCAGGGCGTTTTTACATTCGCCCCCCTATCCAGACAAATAAATTGTCTATTAAAGGGATGAGGATTCTTATATCCGATCCATGCCATCCTCCTCCCAGCGAGAATCCATCAGAGCGTGTTTCAGAAAGATCCATTCCAGCATGGCCGACCTCCGCAGCTCCTCCTCCCGCCCCCGTAGCCCTAAGCCCGGTGATTGGGAGAGGTGTTCAGTCCCACACAGTCGATTGGTCGAACTGCAGAACAAGGGATTTCTCCCTCGGGGGTATATGGTGCCCGTTCGAGCCGGGCTCACCACCTACAATGGCGGGGAGCAAGCGGAGAGCTTCCCCAGCCCCTCTATGGGGGATCGGGTATGCCTTGCCCCCTATCTATTGAGGGGACTCGGATTTCCAATTCATCCGTTCCTCCGTGGGCTCCTGGCCTCCAATTACACAATTTCACCCCTGCCTCCATTCTACATAACGCCGGCTATGTTTCTCTCTGCGAGTTGTTCCTGGGCTGCGAGGCTCACTTTGAGCTGTGGAAAAGGTTATTTTGCCTCATCCCTCGCACACAGAGGGGATCACTTTATCAAGTGGGCGGAGCCGAAATATGGCGCATCGCTGGTACCGGATACTTGTCCGGTGCGCCGGAGAAGTCGTCCGAAGACTGGCCTTCGGAATAGTTTTATATGGAGGACATTCCCCTTCCGGACCCTGTTCGGTGGGGTCTTCTTGAGTTCAGCAATGCTCCTCTGAAGAAACGCCGAAGTTGGCGCCCACGGAGCCCCTAGGTGGAAGACAATGGAGAAGTCCTCTACCTGATGAACTAGATTAAAGCACTGTTTAATCAGGATTGATAGTAATCGAAGTTATGTTGATTTGCATAATTCGGGGAGTGCAACCACTTCAATATCGTGGGCACCCCTTGTGATGTTTTAACGGGGCGGATGATGCCACCCGTTGCGGGCGTAAGGGTCCGGACAATGCTGCCGCTTTAGCAAAAATTCTGTCTGAATTGTTCAAGGGAGAGGAAGAGGAGTTCATCCGCATCAAGCTACGGGACGGATTCTCCATGTACAATCCTCCAAGCTGGGTAAGTTATATCTCCTTACTCCCATTTTTCCCGCATTATTTGTCATAAGTATTCACTTGCCACTTTGCGGCAGGAACTGCGAAAAGCCATAAAGGAGGTCAGCAGCCCTTCTCCACAACCAGAGGACCCTGACCGGGCCCTCGACTCCGGACTTGAAGAAGATCCGGTTATATTCGTGGAGCTGATAGACCGGAAGTTCTATTAGTTAAGCTGTGATGATGCCATGGTGGCCATTACGGCCGACTATCCTGGACTGCTTCCTGCATCGCACGTAAGAAAACCAAAAAAATCCCAAATCCAAAAACTAGGATCCCCTTTTAGACACTTCACCTACCATATACATATGGCGTTTTTACAGGGGGACGCCCTGCCGAACCCGCAGCAACTCGCCAACAAGAGGCACCGAGGCCGGGCAGGCCAAAAAGGAAGGCGGTCAGGACGGAGACGCTGGCGCAAAGGTATAACAAAAACCCCGCTATGTGGTTGTCGTCTTTCTCGAAATGTAATGATGCCCATGTTTCTTTAACAGAAAAAACGCTCGCCGGAATATGTCCGGTGATGTTACTAATCACGCTTCCACCAGTCGGGCGCCAGGACCGGACATAGAGGCGGAAGCCGATATAGGGCGGGCACCGGATAATCCCCCTATAGAGGATGCGGATAGATTATCCGCTACAAACTCAGAAGTGGAAAGCGCCATGAATCATAGGCGCCACCGGGCCGTACTCCGTGACGCTTGTTTCTCACCAGAGGCATTTGATGCCTTCAATTCTGGAGAGGCGTACCTCCGAGCTGCTCAAGATGGTCTAGTCAGAGCCACAGATCAGTATGTAAAGGATGTATGGGTAAGTAAATCTCATAATTTATATGTATCAGTAGCCCTTGAGACTTGAAACAGTTAGCAGAACTGATTTAAGGATCATCTTTATTGTGCAGGTTCTTACAGAGAAGAATACTAGGCTGTCACAGGAGCTAGAGGAATGCAAGACCCAACTACGGGCCGCTGTTGCCGCATTGCAGGAACCGAAAAAGTCACCCGCTGGTAACATTTACTTTAAAGAATGATGGTTACAATATAGTGTGCGGCGTGGCTGCAGATCTAACAATAGATGTTGCAGATGAATCCGGAGAAAATCCGGAGGACCAGCATGTCGTGCGACAGCTAGAGGCTGGCAAATGCATGCTGACTGAGGTTAGGCGGGAGAAAAACAATCTCTAGGACGCTAATATCAAGCTGAGCGTGGAACTAAAAGACGTTCGAGCCCAGCTTGCAGGCTCCGAAAAGGAGAATAAGCGGCTTCGGCGCGGCATTTTCATTAAGTGCTTGAACGAATCCTTTTGAAGGAGTTCGGCGAAGAAGCCAACTAACAGCGTTATGTCTGTAGGTATGCTGACGGGTCGTCCCGCGGAGGAAATGCCCGGGTCTGCGGGTGATCTTCTATCCGAGCTCTCACATCTGCACGAACAAGTTCGGCAGGTGATGCAAGGTGTTGCTCAGGCCTTGTGGCCATCCGTCTTCCTGCCAGAGGGCGTTGCAGAGCTTACAGAGAAGCTCAAGGGAGCGTGGCGGCGCTTCCGATTATGGAAGATATCGTCCTGCCGACAAGGTGCCAGAGAAGCCTGGGCCATGGTGAAGACGCGGTATACCAAGGCTGACCCAAATCACATGGCCGAGGTTGGACCTGTGGGACCCGACGGAAAAGAGGTCCCCGTTAGCTTAGTTTATGGGCAAGTAGAATTAGCCGCAAAGTATTCCCAATAGCATTGTAGGCTAGACCACCTATTGGATGGTATAGAAGAGGAATTTAGTTAGTCTGCATGACTATGTAATTAAAGTGACATGTATAATGCCTTCTAGCCGGATTGTAGATCATTTGTCTTGGCGGACCTTTTCGCTTCAACCTCGGGACCCGATAGTCCGGAGTGTATCCGAATACCGGCTCAGTTATATAAGAACTGGGGTATGCGTGGATACCAGGCGTAGGGGTCATTAGTGCTTGAACGGACAAGTGCCCAACTAGTTATGTTATATTACATGGGTAGTAAGAAACATCTTCCAGGGAGAATAGTTGCGTTAAGGGTTCCTTTCCCTGGGTATGCATGCCCTAAAGTGCATGTCCGGACTGCGATAAAAAACGCAGGAATATTCCCTTAAGAACGCTAGCTTTCGGCTTCACCCAGTCTGAGGTACACATCCGGCTGACCCGGCAGTAACAATCGCAGAGGTGCTCCCCTTATACCCTAGCCGAATTAACGGGAACGTAGGGCATAAATACAAGAGCCAGGCAACACAGCTTGGCCAAAACTTAAGTCATATCGATGCATATAATGGTGAAAAAGGTACTTGCGAAAGTATAACACATGTGCGGGGCATGAGGCCCAGATAAATAATTAAGCTTCTGTGAAAGAAGCCCCCAGGTATGATGAGCGCGGCTAGCGCATCTATAATGTGCAAGCGAGGCACAAGTTGGCCCTTGAAGGCCTAGAGAAAGAATAAAAGAAAGAAACAAAGAAAAACAAGACAGACAATGTATATGCAAAAAATGGACAGAGGAAGGGGACGAACATAGAGTCCGGCGCTAGGCGTAGAATCTTTGGAGCCTGGCCGCGTTCCATGGGTTCGGCTCGAGTCGATTAGTCGATGCATCCCGCAGTCGGTACGCTCCACCTGTCAGAACTTGGTCAATAATGAAGGGACCTTCCCATTTGGGCTCGAGCTTGTTCTTTTTCTTATCCGGCAGGTGTAGAACTAGTTCGCCAACGTTATAAGTTTTGGCCCGTACTTCTATGCTTTGGTACATATGAGCCTGTTGCTGATAAAATGCGGAACGGGCTTTTGCTACGTCGCGCTCCTCCTCCAGGGTGTCCAGAATGTCCTGCCGATCGAGCTCGGCTTCTCTTTCTTCGTACATGCGCACCCAAGGTGAGTCATGAATTATGTCACAGGGCAAGACTGCCTCTGCGCCGTACACCATAAAGAAGGGTGTATATCCGGTACTACGATTCGGCGTGGTCCACAGCCCCCAGAGTACGGAGTCGAGCTCCTCTACCTAGTGCGTGTTAGACTCCGTTAGGGAACACACTAATCTGGGTTTAATGCCACTCATTATAAGATCGTTTGCTCGCTCAACTTGGTCGTTGGTTTGTGGGTGATAGACTGAAGAATAATCGAGCTTGATGCCCATTTTGCTGCACCAGAGTTTTACCTCATCGGCAGTGAAGTTCGTGCCGTTGTCAGTGATGATGCTTTGGGGGACGCCATAACGGTGTACGACCTCCGATATGAAGTCTATCACTGGTCTGGATTCAGCTGTTTTAACAGGTTTGGCCTCTATCCATTTGGTGAATTAATCCACCATGACCAGTAAGTATTTTTTCTTGTGGGTTCCCCCTTTAAGGGGTCCAACCATGTCAAGCCCCCAGACTGCGAAGGGCCACGTAATGGGGATTGTTTGGAGGGCAGTGGGTGGCATGTGGCTTTGATTTGCAAAGAGCTGGCAACCGGCGCAACGTTGGACCAAGTCCTGTGCATCTACCCGGGCCGTTGGCCAATATATATAATCCTGTATGGAAGGCCTTGCTTACAAGAGCCCGGGCTGCGGCGTGGTGACCGCTGAGTCCGGCGTGGATTTCTGCCTTTGAAGGACTCTGGTAGTGCTTTTTTTATACAATTCTCCCTCATGGACCCTGTAGGCCTTAGATCGCCGCACTATGCAGCGTGCCTCATTTTGGTCCTCCAGAAGTTCCTCCCGAGTTAGGTAGGCCAGGAATGGTTCTGTCCACGGGGCTATGATGGCCATTATTACGTGGGCTGAAGGTGTTATTTCGGTGGCGGAGCCTCCGATTGGGTTAGAGTGTTCGGTATCGGGCATTTTGGCCTGGTCCGGACTATTGTTACCGGTGTCCCCTTCCCATACTACGGATGGCTTGAACAACCTCTCCAGAAATATGTTGGGGGGACCGCATCGCGTTTTGCGTTGATGCGGGCGAGGATATCCGCCGCCTGATTGTTTTCCTGAGCCACATGATGAAATTCGAGCCCCTCAAACCGAGTTGACATTTTTAGGACGGCGTTTCGGTAGGCCGCCATTTTCGGATCCTTGGCGTCAAAGTCTCCATTTATTTGGGATATTGCAAGGTTTGAATCTCCATGCACCTCCAGGTGTTGAATGCGCATGGAGACTGCCATCTAAAGACCATGCAACAGAGCTTCGTATTCGGCTGCGTTGTTGGAGTCTGTATACAATATTTGCAGCACGTACTAAACGGTATCTCCGGTTGGGGACGTCAGGACGATGCCAGCCCCTAGACGAACCAGCATTTTAGAACCATCGAAGTGCATGATCCAATTGGAGTATGCGACGTACTCTTTAGGGAGTTCGGCCTCCGTCCATTCGGCGACAAAGTCGGACAATACTTACGACTTAATGGCTCGTCGAGGTTTGTATGTTATGTCGAACGGGAGGAGCTCAATGGCCCATTTAGCAATCCGGCCCATAGCATCGCGGTTGTTTATAGTATCATTAAGTGGCACTTTCGAGGCTACTGTAATCGAAGACTCTTGAAAGTAGTGTCGCAGCTTTCGGGATGCCATGAATACCGCATAGGATATCTTTTGATAATGTGGGTACCATGATTTGCATGGAGTGAGGACAGTGGATACATAGTAGACCGGCTTTTCAAGAGGGAATTTATGTCCGTCAGCTTCTCATTCGACGACGAGCACTGCACTTACAACTTGATGAGTTGCCGCAATGTACAATAGCATTGGTTCGCCGATGTTTGGCGCGGCCAGGATTGGTTGGTTGCCAAAATGGCCTTTATTTCTTCAAATCCGGCTGTGGCAGCGTCCGTCCACTCGAAGTGTTCGGTGCGCCGAAGGAGGCGATAAAGGGGTAAAGCCTTTTCTCCTAAGCGGGAGATAAAGCGGCTTAGAGCCGCCACGCATCTAGTTAACTTCTGGATTTGTTTGAGGTCTGTTGGGGTAGCCAACTGTGACAAAGCTTGGATTTTGGCCGGATTAGCTTCAATACCTCTGCTCGAGACAATGAAACCCAGGAGATTTCCGGCTGGTACACCGAAAACGCATTTTCCCGGATTGAGCTTGATGTCGTATGTTCGGAGGTTGTCGAATGTGAGCCTCAAGTCGTCTATCAAAGAGTCGACGTGTTTGGTTTTGATGACCACATCGTCTACGTATGCCTCTACTATTTTGCCGATTTGTTTCTCCAGACATGTGTGAATCATGTGCTGATATGTTGCGCCGGCGTTTTTGAGCCCAAAAGGCATTGTGTTGAAACAAAAGGGACCGTATGGTGTGATAAATGCCGTTGCGGCTTGGTCGGACTCCGCCATCTTGATTTGGTGGTAACCGGAGTATGCGTCGAGGAAACACAATGACTCGTGTCCTGCGGTAGCATCAATAATTTGATCGATGTGGGGGAGGGGGAAGGGATCCTTTGGGCAAGCTTTATTAAGGTCCTTGAAATCGACACAAAGGCGCCAGGATTTATCCTTCTTTGGTACCATCACCAGGTTTGCTAGCCAGTCCAGGTGTTTTATTTCTCTGATGAATCCGGCCGCCAATAACTTGGCTAGTTCCTCTCCCATGGCCTGTCTCTTAGGTTCGGAGAAATGCCGAAGAGCTTGCTTGACCGGCTTGAATCCCTTTAGGATATTGAGGCTACGCTCGGCCAGCCTGCGTGGGATTCCTGCCATGTGTGAGGGATGCCAGGCGAATATGTCCCAATTCTCGCGCAGGAACTCTCATAGTGCGGCGTCCACGGCGGGGTTTTGGATAATGCCTGGAGGGCCAGTGCGGTTGTTTTGTTTTCAGCGCGGAGTGCTATGTCCGGATCACTGGTGAGGGTGATGATTCCATTGGGCCCAGGCATTTTGAGCTTCATGTACCCATAATGGGGTACGGCTTGGAAGATCGTGAACGCCACGTCCTAAAAGGGCATGGTATACACTGCTGAACGGGGCCACTTGAAATGTAATTTCTTCGGACCTATAGTTCTCTGGCGTACCAAATACCACATCTAGTGTGATTTTCCCAGGGCATCGTGCCTCCCGTCTGGGTATGATTCCCCTGAAGGTTGTGCTACTTTGCTCAATGCGGTTCTAGTCTATTTCCATTTTTTGAAGAGTTTCCTCAAAGATGAGGTTTAATCCGCTACCGCCGTCCATGAGTACTTTGGTGAGTCGAAAGCCGTCCACAATTGGACTGAGACCAGTGCGGTTGGTGCTCGGGCTGTTCGGAATTTAGGTTCGTCACTGGCATTGAAGGTAATAGCCGTGTCACTCCATGGATTTATTGCTACTACGTGGCAGATTTCGGCCATGCTGCAGAGTGTTTGCTTGCGCCTATTATTTGACGCGAAGGTCTCAAAGACTGTTAACACTGTATTGTTATCCACGGGATGGTGCTCTGTGGTGTTTGGGATAAGAAGATCCTCACCACTTTTGGCCACCTGCCGGAGTATCCAACATGCTCTAAGGCTGTGCGTTGGTATTGTATCCGCTGTACTATGAATTTTGCAGGGTCCGTTAAGCCATCCCTCCAATACGGTTCCATGCCCTATAGAGGGTTTTTGTTTCTTTGCAACTATCTCGGGTGTCTTATGATAGTGCACCCTTTTACTTCGGACTGGGTGTATATTCGGAGCCGGATTATCCCAAAATTTCGTTTCGGTTTTCCAGGCGCTTTCCATCATACAGTACTTTCGTACTATGGACGCCAAGTCAGCGAAGCGTGATATGTCACGGCGACTTAAGGCGTTAAGGATTCCCTTGTCCATGCAATTATTGCAGAAAAGTGAGATTGCATCTTCCTCGTGACAGTCCTTAACCTTGTTCATCACAAGGAGGAATCTGGCCCAATAATGATGTACTGTTTCATGGGGCTCTTGCCTGATGTGGGAAAGATCGTTTATGTCTGGGTGGGTGGGTAGATTTGAGTCCGAACCCCTACCTGATCTGAGACCCAGGGGCCGAGGAGTTTCCAATCTTGGAAGTTCGGGTTCCGGAGTGCTGCCCGATAAGTCTGGCCCGCTGCCTGATTCTAGGTTCAGGGCTTGGGTGATGTCCTCCCGTAAGCGGGTATCCGGCTCGGAGAGCTCAGGAATCCGGACGTAGTTAGTTCTCAATATAGAGGAAGAGTTGCCGCATTGTTCCTCCACCACCGCAACGTGATGGGTGACCAATGGAGAGTTAATCTCCCTTTGATCGGGTTTAAGACCAATCCGATCATAGTCCGTAGCGACTCCCAAGGCGGCGATGCGATCCAAGAGTTTGTTTAGGGAAGAGAGCTCCATTGGATCCATCTGCTCGGCGAATTCTGAGCCAACGTGGAGGCTGTTTTTGATGACCCAAGAAGTCATCGTCGGTGCAGCAGCCGAACATGTAGTCATGACGAAACTGCCTTTTCGGAGAGTTTGGCCGACAGCCAGAGCTCCCTCGGCGGTAATGTTGTTTTTAACAACGAGATGAGACATCCTTCCTTACAGCGACGTCACAGAGGAACTCTCGATGAAAGCACCAATGTCGGTGTCAAAACCGGCGGATCTCGAGTAGGGAGTCCCAAACTGTGCGTCTAAGGCGGATGGGAACAGGAGGCAGGGAACACGATGTTTTACCCAGGTTCGGGCCCTCTTGATGGAGGTAAAA
Organism: Triticum urartu; assembly: GCF_003073215.2. Lineage (NCBI taxonomy): Eukaryota > Viridiplantae > Streptophyta > Magnoliopsida > Poales > Poaceae > Triticum > Triticum urartu. The sequence goes on from NC_053028.1 coordinate 672,086,256, forward strand.
CCCTACGTCCTGCTTGATTTATTCTTGATGATATGAGTATTACAAGAGTTGATCTACCACGAGATCGGAGAGGCTATACCCTAGAAGCTAGCCTATGGTATGATTGTATGTTGTCCTACGGACTAAAACCCTCCGGTTTATATAGACACCGGAGGGGGCTAGAGTTACACAAGGTCGGTTACAAAGGAGGAGATATACATATCCGTATTGCCTAGCTTGCCTTCCACGCCAAGTAGAGTCCCATCTGGACACGAGACAAAGTATTCAATCTTGTATCTTCATAGTCCAACAGTCCAGCCAAAGGATATAGTCCGGCTGTCAGGAGACCCCCTAATCCAGCACTCCCTCACTTACTAGTCAATTCATTGAGCAAATCATTTTGAGCTTTAAGTAGTTTTTCTACTTGAGTTGTAACCATATAGGCATGTTTGCTAATAAGTTTAAGTTCACCTCTAACATCAGCCATGTAATTACCCAATTGTTCAAGCATACCGGAAATGTATTTCAATTGTCTACCAAAATAAGCATTGAAGTTCTCTTGTTTGACAATAAAATTATCAAACTCTTCTAAGCATTGTCTAGCAGACTTATATTGAGGAATATCTCCTTCATCAAATCTATAAAGAGAATTTACCTTTACTACATGTGTCGGGTTATCAAGACCATGAGTTTCTTCAATAGGTGATGGATTAAGATCATATGTTTCTTAGACAAGCGGTAAATTAAGACCATGTATTTCTTAAATAGGAGGTAAATTCTTAACATCTTCAGCTTTTATACCTTTTTCATTCATAGATTTCTTTGCCTCTTGCATATCTTCAGGATTCAGAAATAGAACACCTCTTTTCTTCGGAGTTGGTTTAGGAATAGGCCCAGGAATTGGCTCAGGAGCTGGCTCAGGAAGTGTCCAATTATTTTACTAGTCGTCCACCCGTGCCTTCGCATGGGCTAGTTATCTAAAATTCCATTGCTATATGTACCCTTTGATTAATTAAGTGGGTTACTTGTATTATCCATTCTACTGGTAGTAGCTACTTCAAAGATAATTTTATAAAAAAAAATGTTATTACCATGTTAATCAAGAATAAGACATTATAATATGTTAAGATGTAAAAATAAGTATTTTAATGTGAGAATGCATAAAAATGATTCCTCTAGGTAAAAAATTCATGAACTCTTACCAAATATATGTATTACCAGGATAAACTCCGAAACCAATGGAAGCTATATGAGTTACATAATTATTTGGTATTTTTAGGGATTATATTTCAACAATCGATATCCGCATGCACTTAAGACAAAACGAACGATAAAACTCTACCAACGTTAACACTTCATTGAGAGATGGATCATTGTTACACATTTAATAATTATCCCATCAATGTAGAGGAAGAAATTGTTTGTTCAATCCCTTGTCAAGATTAATTAGAGAATACCCTCCTTTCTTCCATTATATCTGAGTGGCTATATACGTATATTTCATGATATGAGAATGGAAATACATATATGCAAGACCATATTTTTCTTCTTAAAGAAAGAGAAATAAAGGCTGAACTTTAACTACTCGCGATGGGTGTCTAGTAAAGCTGGTGGCAACATGACGTCAAAATAACATGTCTAACCATTTATGTTTACACTACATAAAAAATGAAAAAAAGAAGAGTTGCAACAACTGTTTATCCTAGACTCTAATTTCTCAATGTCATTTAATGGAATGAAAATTTATTGTTCTTTGGCATAATGTCATGACTTTTTTTAACATAATTTGCAGTCTACGTAACATGTGTTTGGTATATAATAAACAGTAGTTGTAACCCCTTGTAAAATTACTATACAAAACTGTTGTTGTAACTCCTTGTAATGCTGTAACAACTTGTAACGATCATAGTAATCTTGGAGTCTACTCCCTCTGTAAATAATTATAAGAGCATTTAGATCACTATTTTAATGATCTAAGCGCACTTATATTTCTTTACAGAGAGAGTACTTAACATGTGTTTGGTATATACTTGGTTTCCGTTTGTTAATCAATATCTTATTTTTGTTGCTTAAGTTGATTATCATCCACCATAATGCCAAACACATGTTAAGTAGGAAAAAAATCATTCCCTCAGTCATGGATGAGAGGCTTTGTATCCGACTTCTCTTAAAAATTTACAATGATCGTTGTGGCGACCATGACGATGATGAAGCAAGTTAGTTGTTCCTCTTTGACATAATCCTGTACAAAGCGAACTCCATCTGTATTAATCAATTAGCAATGCATTAATGTACAAAGTAGGTAGCTAGCTAAAATCGATTGATGGATTTTGGCAACATACAACACAAAGCGCTCGTATGCAGAGTCCCTGTATTGATTATAGGCTTGAGTACTACTTGGATATATACCTGTATATAAAGTACACATGTGCATCCATGAAAGTGATGATGTTTATTGTATGGATATCAATCTGGCATTGTATAGTCTGTGATTGAAGCAGCTTCTTGGCGGCGATGTATCTTGTGCTGCAATGGATGGGGCTCTTCTTCCTACACAATGGCGCAGCAGCGGCCAGGTACGGGCGCACCTATAATCACCATAGTACGTTGATGGATGGCACTGGCGGCGACGGCATCATGGTCTTTGCGGGATGTCGCTGTGTATAGGTCGAGAAAATCAGGAGAACCGGTCCCGCAAGACTCTGCAACGTTGTTAGTTAGCATTCATATTTTTCTGTTAGCCGAGGAGTAGATAGATTCCTTTTTCTCGCGAAAAAGAAATCTATCTACTCCTCGCAAAAAAAAATCTAGATAGATTATTTTTTCCTGCAAAAAAAAATCTATCTACTCCTCGCAAAAAAAGTCGAGATAGATTGACAGGGAGTTATTTTCTCTTCTATTGTTCTGTTAGCCGAGTAGTAGATAGTTTTTTTCCGGGTGAGTAGATAGATTAACACAGGAGTTCTTTTCCCTTCTGCTTTTAAATCATTTTTTTCCCAGTATTTTATCAGTCGATCTACACCGTAATAATTTGGTCCCACCAGATTAATGGTTCATAAAATCTGATTAACGTAAGAATTTCTTAGAAGTCTAGAATTAGTATAGGCATCAAAACATGCTGATATGTGCTCTAATGATAGAACAATAAATCATGGCATGACCTTGCTAATCAAACTATGCATACGGCTCATTCTACATGGAAAAATGATAAAACAACATGCATGCTATTGAGTACTTGTACTTTGATAAAGAAAATTCACTGTGCAGCATTTGAGGACACACTTTCTCTAGAATACCTAGAAAAAGGACTACTCATGTTATGGTTGTTAACATGGAATTTTATTCAAAGCCTCCGACCTGCAGTCAAGTAACACACGTACATGGAGTTTGTTCAAAGCATATCTGCACATGTGTTGTTGGTGAACAACCAAGTAAGATAAATTTGTTATCATAAAAAGAAGTAAGATAGTTCCGTAGTTTGTCTTAAATTGTAAACAAAGGATCGAACTCACCCTTGATCGACAAATTTCGACAAAAGGAAAAACTTAAAGAACAGTAAGCCTGAATGCAGATTATAAAGGAGACAACCCTATTTTTTATCTGGTTCTCATTCTGGTCCTTGCCCTGGTCGATCCAAGAAAGGTGCATGCTTATTTAGAAGTAGAAAAGATGTATGTGGTTGTTCTAGCGTATGTAGGGCCGTACACTAAGGACGATGAATGGCCTGGCGACCGGCAGCCGGAGGGTTGGGCCCGAGTGGAGATGGACGGGTAGAGAGGAAACACTTGGCCACGTAGTCTGCTGAGACAACACACGCTAGGGCGCTAAAGTGCCCAGATTAAGAAACGGAACAGGCAGATTTGCACAACATCAGGCAACCATTGACTCGTCTACATCTTCGAAACATGAATGGTCTGGTATTAAGAACTAAATTAGCCCACTGCAGATTGCAGTCTGCTCGGCCATGGAAGCTGAGGAGATTTGAAGGACCTTTATCATCAAATCACGGGAAGACAGCCAACTCGAGAGATAATCTGGGGAAGGGATGACAGAATTAAAGACAAACTCCTCTTTTTGATCCTTCTCCAAATGTCTGAGATATAAGATGTTAAACCGGATGCATTGGAACTAATGGAAACAGATCACGAAAAACTAAAAATTTAATCCACAACACACATATGCAATAGTGTTTATCATCATCTGCATGCATTCGTATTTGCAGTCCATTGGGATGTATCTAGAATATCTGAAATAAAATCTTCTGTAGTATTCAAGAATAAGTGTCTAATTCTCTCGAGAAAAGAACAATAATATTAATATGATTCATTGGAAAGAAAAGGTCTTCACAACAGTGTCTAATTCTCTCCAGAAAAGAACAATAATATTAATGTGATTCACCTTAAGTACCTTGGCGGTTGCCCAGAATTCAGGCCCTAATATTTTAATTTGGCTCACCTTACGTATTATGAGGCTAGCGCAGAATTAAGGACAAACTCTTCTTTCTGATCATTCTCAAATGAATGAGACATAAGATTCTCAACTGGATGCTTTGGAACTAATCAAATCATATCAGGAAGAATTCAAAACTTAATGCACACATTCTGGATCTGGCAAGCATCCGTATTTGCACGATCCGTTGGGCTCTGCCTTACAGAAATTTCTTCTGCAATATCTTTTCTGCTATTTGATTTCAGCAGCTCATATTTACTCGTACTGAAATTTCTTCTGCAATTTTCTTTGAGCAACCAGAATAGATCGTCTCATATATATTAACTCTTTTCCAAACCCATATTAACTGCGAGCTGCATGAGCCTTCCTGTTATTGTACAAATATTTCTTCCAGCAACCACGTCACGCCATATCATATAACATGTTATCTTCTGAAACCACCTCTTGGTTGACGTAAATCTGCTTTCACATTAACCACTGGAAACCAATCACGTTTTACTTCCATGTTTTCCCCTTTCATGGACATCATCTTCTTCATGTCTTGCATCAAGATGATTATTTATGCGCTTCCTTTAGTTAGCACCATCTACACCATGTGCTCGTCCCTGGACCCCAATGGAAACTTCAGATGAAGCCATCCAGATGATGTTAATACAATTTTGAAATCATCCTAGACTGGGATTTTTAATTCTGGAGAATACATCAAACATTAGCATCGGGCCAGCAATTAACCAACACATTGTTCAGAGTCACCTTATTTATGCAAGATGGTTGGTGTCTTCTAAGCTAGATGGCCGGTGTCTCCTAGCTCTTCTGCTTCAAGAATCCGGTAGTGATCACGTCAACATCCGTCCAAAAGCCGCACGCCAGCGACCACCGCTGCTGCTCTTCCCCATCAAGATTCAAGAAGACCAAGTACCAGGCAACTCGAATTCGAAAAAACCCGGAAAAGGTGCAGGCGAGATAGCCTCACAGCAGAACCGGGAAGCCTGCACCACCTAGCGACAACGCAAAAGGAGAGGAGAACGATTCCTCCTAGATCGAATTATTAGGGGCGCCATCAAGGGGATAAGATGGCTTGGCCAAGGGGGCATGAACGGGAGAAGGGCATGAGTAGATAAAGGAGATGGGGGCCGGCGTATACCTTTGGTAGAAGAAACCATGTATGTTACGTATGGGAAAGGAAATAGGTTAGAGTTCGGGAAGGCTGTTTTTTTAACAATTGAAGCTAACTTTTTTTGGATGACGAAGGCAAATATAACTTCATGCGTAATGGGTCTGAGAATAAAAGGGTGCGTGATGTCATAGATGGGTGATTTTTTTCAACTATAAATCAGAGATATAATTGTCTAAACCCAGAATTACATGGCTTAATCTACACCGTTATAACTCGTCCCCACCAGATAAACGGCTTGTAAATTCTAATTAACTAGGTAATTTCTAGGGAGTCTGTAATTAGTATAGGTATAGATTTGTCAACATATTATTCAATAGAATTTCAGCTTCATCTGGTGTTCTTTCCCTGAAAATAGAACCAGCACAACTATCCAGGTAATCTCTGGAAGCATCGGTTAGTCCATTATAAAAGATATCAAGTACTTCCTTTTTCTTAAGAGGATGATCAAGCAAAGCATTAAGTTACTTGAGAAGCCTCCCCCAAGCTTGTGGGAGACTCTCGTCTTCAGTTTGCACAAAGTTGTATATATCCCTTAAAGCAGCTTGTTTCTTATGAGCAGGGAAATATTTAGCAGAGAAGTAATAAATCATATCCTGGGGACTACTCACACAACCAGGATCAAGAGAATTAAACCATATCTTAGCATCACCCTTTAATGATAACGGAAATATTTTAAGGATATAAAGGTAGCGAGATTTCTCATCATTAGTGAACAGGGTGGCTATATCATTTAATTTAGTAAGATGTGCCACAGCAGTTTCAGATTCATAGCCATAAAAAGGATCAGATTCAACCAAATTAATTATATTAGGATCAACAGAGAATTCATAATCTTTATCAGTAACACAAATAGGTGAAGTAGCAAAAGCAGGATCAGGTTTCATTCTAGCATTAAGATATTTCTGCTTCCATTTAGCTAATAACCTCTTGAGCTCGTATCTATCTTTGCAAGCTAAAATAGCTAAAGCAGCTTCTTTTTCCAAAACATAATCCTCAGGCACAACCGGCGATTCATAATTATTAGGGGGAGAGTCTTCATCATCACTTTCTTCAATATTATCAATAATTTTATTCTCTCTAGCCCTAGCAAGTTGTTCATCAAGAAATTCACCAAGTGGCACAATAGTATCAAGCATCGAAGTAGTTTCATCATAAGTATCATGCATAGCAGAAGTGGCATCATCAATAACATGTGACATATCAGAGCGAATAGCAGAAGCAGGTTTAGGTGTCGCAAGCTTACTCAAAACAGAAGGTGAATCAAGTGCAGAGCTAGATGGCAGTTCCTTACCTCCCCTCGTAGTTGAGGGATAAATTGTTGTCTTACCGTCTTTCAAGTTCTTCATAGTGACCAGCAGATATAAATCCCATGTGACTCAAATAATAGCGCTATGCTCCCCGCAATGGCGCCAGAAAATAGTCTTGATAACCCACAAGTATAGGGGATCGCAACAGTTTTCGAGGGTAGAGTATTCAACCCAAATTTATTGATTCGACACAAGGGGAGCCAAAGAATATTCTCAAGTTTTAGCAGTTGAGTTGTCAATTCAACCACACCTGGATAACTTAGTATCTGCAGCAAAGTATTTAGTAGCAAAGTAATATGGAAGTAACGGTAACAGTAGCAAAAGTAATATTTTTGGGTTTTGTAGTGACTGTAACAATAGCAACGGAAAAGAAAAATAAGCAAAGAACAATATGTGAAAAGCTCGTAGGCATTGGATCGGTGATGGAGAATTATGCCGGATGCGGTTCATCATGTAATAATCATAACATAGGGTGACACAGAACTTGCATGACATCTTTTGTCCTACGCTCCCGTGGTAGCGGGGTCCTATCAAAAACTAAGGGATATTAAGGCCTCCTTTTAATAGAGTACCGGAACAAAGCATTAACACATAGTGAATACATGAACTCCTCAAACTACAGTCATCACCAGGAGTGGTCCCGATTATTGTCACTTTGGGGTTGCCGGATCATAACACATAGTAGGTGACTATAGACTTGCAAGATAGGAACAAGAACTCACATATATTCATGAAAACATAATAGGTTCAGACCTGAAATCATGGCACTCAGGCCCTAGTCACAAGCATTGAGCATAGCAAAGTCATAGCAACATCAATCTCAGAACATAGTGGATACTAGGGATCAAACCCTAACAAAACTAATCGATTACATGATAGATCTCATCCAACCCATCACCGTCCAGCAAGCCTATGATGGAATTACTCACACACGGCGGTGAGCATCATGAAATTGGTAATGGAGGACGATTGATAATGATGACGGCGACAGATTCCCCTCTCCGGAGCCCCGAATGGACTCCAGATCAGCCCTCCCGAGAGGTTTTAGGGCTTGGCGGCGGCTTCGTATTGTAAAACGTGATGAATCCTTCTCTCTGATTTTTTTCTCCCCGTAAGTGAATATATGGAGTTGGAGTTCAGGTCGGTGGAGCGTCAGGGGGCCCACGAGGTAGGGGGCGCGCCCAGGGAGGCAGGCGCGCCCCCACCCTCGTGGACAGGGTGTGGGCCCCTTGACATGGATTTTTCTTCCAGTATTTTGTATATTATACAAAAAGATGTTCCTTGGAGTTTCAGGTCATTCTGAGAACTTTTGTTTCTGCACACAAATAACATCATGGAAAGTCTGCTGAAAACAACGTCAGTCCAGGTTAGTTCCATTCAAATCATGCAAGTTAGAGTCCAAAACAAGGGCAAAAGTGTTTGGAAAAGTAGATACGACGGAGACGTATCAAACACAAGGAGCATTTGCGTTTAGTTCTCGAGATGCTCAGGGAACATTAGTTATATGCCAAGTTCAGCAAATGTGAGTTTTGGTTGAAGGTAGTTGGATTTCTTGGACATGTTATATCAGGAGAAGGTATAGCAATAGACCCTACCATGGTTCAGTCCATCACTGATTGGCTAGCACTCACCTCAGTAGGAGAGATCCGCAATTTTCTTGGACTCGCGGGATACTACCGGAGATTCATTGAGAATTTCTCTAAGATTGTGAAGCCCATGACGGAGTTGTTGAATAAGGACACCAAGTTCAAATGGACAGATAAATGTGAGGCAAGTTCTAGGAGTTGAAGAAACGTTTGGTTATAGCCCAAGTGCTGATTTTGCCTGATATATGCAAGGATTTCCAAGTGTATTATGACACATCTCGCTTAGGACTTGGAGGTGTACTTATGCAAGACAGAAGAGTTGTTTCATATTCCTCACGTCAGCTTCGACCGCATGAGTTGAACTATGCCATGCATGATTTGGAGTTAGCAGTTGTAGTGCATGTGCTCAAGACCTGGAGACATTTTCTTATTGGAAATCATTGTGATGTGTACACGGATCATAAGAGTTTGAAGTACATTTTCACACAGAAGGAGCTGAATCTCAGGCAAAGGAGATGGTTGCAGCTTATAAAGGATTACGATATGAAGTTACACTATCATCCAGGCAAGGACAATGTCGTAGCAGACGCTTTGAGCTGGAAGAGTTATGCCAATACCCTCGTGAGCGGAGGATTTCCAAAGGATTTAGCTGAAGATCTCAGGGAGCTTCGTTTAGTGATAGTTCCTAGAGGTTTTGTGGCAGCATTGGAAGTTCAGTCGACAATATTGGGAAAAATTAGAGAAGCTCAGAAGGATGAGAGAGAAATTGCTGAGATAAAGGAGAAGATGAGCAAAGGAAAAGCCAAAGGTTTTCGTGAGGATGAGCTCCACACATTTTGGTTTGAGGACCGTGTTTATGTGCCCAATAATGCCGAGATCGGGAAATTGATACTACAGGAAGCTCATGACTCGCCATACTGATCGATACACCCCAGAAACACCAAGATGTATTTGGATTTAAAGGAGCGTTTCTGGTGGACTGGTATGAGGAAGGATATTGCCGAGTATGTAGCCATATGTGATGTATGTCACAGAGTGAAGGCAGAACATCAGAAGCCAGTAGGATTACTGCAGCATATGTTGATACCCGAATGGAAGTGGCATAAGCTTGGCATAGATTTTATCACCGGATTACCCAGGACCCGATTGGGATATGATTCCATGTGGTTAGTAGTAGATTGTTTGACCAAAGTGGCTCAGTTTATCCCAGTGAAAACCACTTATACGAGTGCGAAGTTGGCCACGATATATATGACCAGGATCGTATGTATGCATGGAGTTCCGGGGACCATCGTATCAGGTAGAGGAACACAGTTCACTTCAAAGTTTTGCCATCAGTTGCACCAGACTTTGGGAACCAGGCTAGAGTTCAGTACAGCCTTTCATCCGCAGACAGATGGACAGACCGAGAGAGTCAATCAGATTCTGGAGGACATGTTGAGAGCTTGTGCGCTAGATTATGGATCTAGTTGTGATGATAACTTGCGCTACGCAGAGATCTCATACAACAACAGCTACCAAGCCAGTTTGAAGATGGCACCCTTCGAAGCTTTGTATGGAAGGAGGTGCAGGACACCGTTAATGTGGGATGAAGTTGGAGGATGTCAGTTTTTTGGACCAGATTTGATCAAAGAGTCAGAAGAGAAGGTTAAATTGATTCGAGATAGACTAAAGGTAGCTCAGTCCAAACAGAGGAGTTATGCAGATTCAAAATGCAAGGAGGTCTACAAAATCGGAGACAGGGCATATCTTCGACTGTCACCTCTATGAGGAGTTAAACATTTTGGAGTTAAGGGAAAGTTAGCCCCGAGATTTTGAGGACCATACCGAGTTTTGGAACGTATGGGAGAAGTGACCTACAAGTTGGATTTACCCAAGGACTGTCAGGAGTTCATGATGTGTTTCACGTTTCACAGTTGAAGAAGTGCCATGCTGAGATTGTCGATATTCCTCTGAGAGATACAGTGCCCGGCCTGGAAGCAATTCAGTTGGATAGTGATCTGACCTACGAGGAGAAACCAGTCAAGATTGTCGAGTTTGCCAGCCGAGTTACCCGCAGCAAGGTTATCAAGTTTTGCAAAGTTCAGTGGAGCCACCATACCAAGGACAAAGCCACCTGGGAATGAGAGGATGATCTACCGAAAGACCACCCACACCTATTCTCTAGCCACCCCGAATCTCGAGGGCGAGATTCACCTTAAGGGGGGTACGTTTGTAACATCCCAAATTTTCAATTTGGAATGTTATACATAGGTCATCATATGCATATCATATTATATTTGCATTTTGGTTTTGGATCCTAAAAATCCTAACCAACTAAAGGACCCATAGAGAGAGTTGGGGATTTTATTATTTTCATATTTTAATTTTCTCAAATATTGAAAAGAAGATCATTTTGGTTTTAATTGTTTTTCTCTCCGAAATATTTGAATATAAAAATAAATGAGAGGAGATAATATGACTTCTCTAAAATAAAAGAAATATAGGAGGAAAAACGTTAAAATCAAATAAATAATTTTATTTGTATTTTATGACTATTTTATTTGAATTAGAAAAATATGCATTTTTCAAAATTGCATTGTAGGCCATGAATATGTGCTCACTATGTTCTAAATATTCCATTTAAATGGTGAAAATTGTTGTTGGCATTTTTAGTATGTTTTTAATTTTTATTAGGATTTTCTTGGCGGAATTTTATTTAAAAAAAGTTTTTGACCGACTGGGTCGAAGCCCATCCGGCCCAGAGCCCGTCGCCACTGACCCCGAGCCGGTCTCCGCCTGCCACACGTTGACGTCGCCTACCCGGAGACCGCCGCCGCTCTTGCCCCTTCTCCAAGCCGCCCCGCCCCTCCCCTCTTATAAGCCGTAGCAGCGACCGCAGCCGCCGCTGCCACCCCGCGCAGCCGCTGCCACGCCACCCCACTGTCGCCCCGCGCAGCCGCCCCGCCCGCAGGAAGCTGCCGGAGCTGCACCGGACTTCGCGGATCTCGCCACCGGTTTTTTTGGTTTAGGTAAAAACCGCCCGGTTTTCTTCAAAACCCTAGATCGGTTTTTTTATTTAGACTGGTTTGGTTTTTTCTCGGTTTAGTTCGTTTGCGAACGTTCATTCGTTTGTTCGTTCTAACGAACGAATTCGCCAGTTCTTCTCTGTTAGCGGACGTTCGTCCAATAGATTTTTCATTTTATTTTCTTATTGGCTAGGGACCTATCCGTGATTATTTTTATCGCAGATTAGCCCCTGATCTTCAAACCCTCGCCTTTTCTTAACTGTTTGCCCAAATCCAGTGAGACCAATGCCAAAATCTTCATCTCGAGCCCCTCTTTTTGTTTCATCGACTTGAACAAGGTTTTGACAATTTAAAATTTGGTTTCAAGCAGATTTGAATTCGAGGTTCTTTTGACCGTAGTTTCAATTCCGTAGCTCCGATTCGATTGATTCTTTTTGCAAATCGAAGCTTTTCAATTGAACTTTTAGACATGATCTTCTTATTTGATGTTTTACCCGTGCATCTATTCTTGTGCTCTTATGTATGCTATAGTTAGTTTGCGATAGAATTCCTGGAGTGCGAAGCGTGCTACTACGAGTCTCTAGGGTTTGCAGATCGTCAGCAAGGCAAGTAACACATTGATCATACTATTTTCATACCCAGTTTTTATGCATTAGTTACAACCCTCAAACATTGCATGAGTAGGATCTCTTAACATGTGGGTATTGGGAAGTAGTTGATGAGGTAGAACCTATTGCCCTTTTATTATCAAACCCTTGGGAGTTACTTCTACGTTATGCTTATATTGCCATGCTATGCTCATCGACGTGGATTGGGTTTGAGTGTATACATGACAGATGTGAGATTGTTAATTTAATTGTTAACTTAAGGTGGCTACTTAAACACACATCTGGGTGGATTGGTTGCGGGCACCTAGGGATATACCAATGCTGTCCTTTTGGTTCGCCACCCAGGTTCAAAGGGATCATAAGATTATTCATGCTAGAAACTTCCGTGTGCAGCCACAAGCTATTATGGGCTCTAGCATAGTTGATTATGTTGCATGACCACTTTCAGTGATGGGCTAGCAGATGTAGGGGAAAGTAGGTGTAACTATCCACCCAGAGTAAAGAGTTAATGCTTCTAAAAGATTGTGTCTCGCTCATCCGTTTCTCAAACACCATGCAGTGAGGGAAATAAAACGGAGGAGATCAAGTCTTGTGGGGAAAAGTGCGCAAACCTCTCCAGCGTGTACAAACTAATCATGGTTAGTCGTGTCCCCGGTTATGGACAATCTTGAGTATCTGGTTCTTGGATTATCATGTTGATCTCATCACTCTAAATTAATTTTGTTGGTTGTTAATTACTTGTTTAATTGGGATTGAGATGGGGATTTACCATTCTCAATATTTATCAACTACCATGATAGTTAAACAAAATATATTCCTTTGTTGTAGGGAAAAATTGGCTTTTCACAAAACATTATAACCATAGAGCCCCCACCAGCCATATATGCATGTAGTCATATCATTTACCTTGTTCATTGCTCTACTGTGTTATATTGCCAGCATATTCCATGTGCTGACCCATTTCGGGCTGCAACATATCATGTTGCAGACTTTTCAGACAAAGAGTAAAGTGCGCTAGGTCGTTGTCGTGCACTCAGCTATGCCGTTGGAGTTGATGGACTCACTTTATCTTCCAAGCCTTCCGCTGTTGTCATATTTAGATGGCCTTAAGGCATATTGATTGCAATAAGTTCTCTTTTGAGACATTCGATGTAATAAGTGTGTGATTGAACTCTGTTATAAATCCTTCAAGTACTGTGTGTGTCAGCATTACCAATCCAGGGATGACACTTATACACAGAGATTTGACCGTCTGAGGTCGGATCGCTACATTGGTTCGGGCTATTAACGGGTTATTGGATCCATACCGGAACCCGATAGCTTAACGGTGGCCCGTTATGGTGGATGTCACATGCCGGTTACCCTTGACAAAAGCACTTCCATGACGTGCCATTTATCGTCATGGAAGTGGAAACTTCCGTGATGATAATTTTGGTATTGTCATGGAACACTTCTACGATAGCACATGTATGAGTATCTTGATTCTGTCATAAAATCGTCATGGATGTACATGCATGACAGAAAAACGTGACCTACTATGACAAACTCGTATCATCACGGAAGTGGTGTTTTTTGTAGTGTAGGCAAATTAATAGGCTTTGGAGATGCCCCACTAGTAGAAAAAGGGTCAATCGTGAAGCACATTAGTGCCGGTTTGTATTTGAGCCGGCACTAATGTATACATTAGTGCCGGTTACAACGGCTAGCCGGGCCGCTTTCATTAGTACCGGTTCGTGGCGAACCTTTAGCACCGGTTCGTGCCACGAACCGGTGCTAATGACAGTGGTGGCAGGATGTTGTCAAAGTGGGGCCCCTCCAGCACCTTTAGTACCGGTTCGTGCCACGAACCGGTACTAAAGGTCGTCCTATATAAACCCTTCGTCCACCAGCACTCTGTTCTTCCCCCTTTCCCCTCTCTGGCCCTCTCCTCTATTCTTCCCTTCTTCCTTTCGAGTTCATCACAAAATTTGCCCAAAATTTGTCAAGATTTGAAGGCCCTCATCCATTCAAATGATCACAAAGGTTAGCAACTTTGTCCTTTCATCTCTCATTGCTAGATTAGCTCTTGCATTGGTTTATATAGTGATTAATTTGAGAGTTTAGTAATTTGGGAGGATATATATATATGTGCTAGTATTTGATTTATATGCAATTTGAGGTCAAAAATAACACTTAGTTTGCATATGTAGGTGTGGTTTACTTAGTGCCTTCTAAATCTCCATCGTAGCCACCGTCGATCGCCCGCACCGTCCCGTCGCCGGCACCACCTTGTGGTGAGCCTCTTGTTCATGAAATTTTATATAAAAATTGATGTGTGTGATTTGGATATATAGTTACTCGTATAATTATCTTACCCGTACGTTGTTTGTTATACATATAGTGCCATGGTTTTGATATCCGTCCCCGTCGGCCCTAGTCCTTGTTATGATTCGGATGTGGTATGTATATTCTCTTTTAAAAATAGTTGCATTTCGTGTTTATGACAAATTATGCCCATCAAGTTGACATAGAAATTTTTTCTAGGAGGTATCTGATCCTGAAATTCCAACCGACCCTATTGCCGAGAGGTTAAATTTAGTTGAAAGAGAAAACGAGTACTTGAAAGAAAAATTGAAAAGAATTGAGGGGGAGAAGATGGAATTGGAGTTGCATGTTGCCGATGTCGTCGATGATCACAAGATCAAGATGGAGAAAATGCGCTTGAAGATTAGAAAGATTAGAAAATATGCCATCGATAGTGAGGCTTGGTATCATTATGCTGTTGGATCCATTGTTACCTTAGTTGCGATCTTGATCGTATTTGTTGTTGCATTTAAATTCTTTAGCTAGAGAGTTATTTGTTTGTTGCATTTAAGTGTTGTATGAACTTTATGTATGAACTTGTATTAATTTGGTCTATTCGGTGTTGTGTAATGAAGATGAGCCGGCAATGGATGTACGATGACCGATGCTCTCCCCAGTTCGTTGAGGGCGTGCGTACTTTTCTGCTTGCGGCTTAGGCAAACAAGCGGGCTGATGGTTTTATGCCTTGTCCATGTGCTCGCTGTAAGAATGGTCACAATTACTCTACGTCAAGAACCATTCACGTCCACCTGTTTAAGACCGGTTTCATGACCCATTATAATGTTTGGACCAAGCACGGAGAAAGAGGGGTTATGATGGAAGACAATGAAGAAGAAGAGGACGACGACAGCAATCCTGGCCATGGGTTCCCTGAATACGATGATACAACAATGGGGGAAGAAGCTGAGCCGGCAATGCGGGAAGAAGCTGAGGAAGAGGCATCAGACGAGCCCGTTGATGATCTAGGTCGGGACATTGCCGATGCAAAGAGAAACTGCGCAAGTGATTTGGAGAAGAAGAAGCTGCAGCGCATGTTAGAGGATCACAAAAAATTGTTGTACCCGAATTGCGTAGGTGACAAGAAAAAGCTGGGCACCACAGTGGAATTGCTGCAATGGAAGGCAGAGAATGGTGTATCTGACAAGGGATTTGGAAAGTTGCTGGTAATGATAAAGGATATGCTTCCAAAGGACAACGAATTGCCCGAGAGTACGTATGAAGCAAAGAAGGTTGTCTGCCCTCTAGGGTTAGAGGTGCAGAAGATACATGCATGCCCTAATGATTGCATCCTCTACCGCGGTGAGTACGAGGATTTGCACGCTTGCCCGGTATGTGGTGCATTGCGCTATAAGATCTGCCGCGATGACCCTGGTGATGTCGAGGGCCGGCGCCCCAGGAAGAAGATTCCTGCCAAGGTGATGTGGTATGCTCCTATAATACCACAGTTGAAACGTTTGTTCCAAAACAAAGAGCATGCCAAGGCGATGCGATGGCACAGAGAAGACCGTAAGAAAGACGGAAAGTTGAGAGTACCCGCTGACGGGTCGCAGTGGAGAAAAATCGAAAGAAAGTACGGGAAGGAGTTTGCAGATGACGCAAGGAGCGTATGGTTTGGTCTAAGCGCAGATGGCATTAATCCTTTTGGGGAGCAAAGCAGCAACCATAGCACCTGGACTGTGACTCTATGTTTGTATAACCTTCCTCCTTGGTTGTGCATGAAGCGGAAGTTCATTATGATGCCAGTGCTCATCCAAGGCCCTAAGCAACCCGTCAACGACATTGATGTGTACCTAAGGCCATTAGTTGAAGAACTCTTACAACTGTGGAATGGAACAGGATTACATGCGTGGGATGCGCACATGGGGGAAGAATTTGACCTAAAGGCGTTGTTGTTCGTGACCATCAATGATTGGCCTGCTCTCAGTAACCTTTCAGGACAGACAAACAAGGGATACCGCGCACGCACGCACTGTTTGGACGATACCGACAGTATATATTTGGCTAATTGTAAGAAGAATGTGTACCTGGGACATCATCGATTTCTTCCGAGCAGGCATCCCGTAAGAAAGAAAGGCAAGCATTTCAAAGGTGAGGCAGATCACCGGACGAAGCCTTGCCACCGTACTGGTGCTGATGTACATGATATGGTCAAGGATTTGAAGGTGGTCTTTGGAAAGGGTCCTGGTGGACAACCTGTTCCGAATGACGCTGACGGACGCGCACCCATGTGGAAGAAGAAATCTATATTTTGGGACCTGCCCTATTGGAAAGACCTCGAGGTCCGCTCCGCAATCGACGTGATGCACGTGACGAAGAGTCTTTGTGTGACCCTGCTTGGCTTCTTGGGCGTGTATGGGAAGACAAAAGATACACCTGAGGCACGGGAGGACCAGCAGCATATGCACGGAAAAGACGGCATACATCAGGGTCATGCAAGCTACGCTCTTAGCAAAGAAGAGAAGGAAATCTTCTTTGAATGCCTGCTCAGTATTAAGGTACCGTCTGGCTTCTCGTCGAATATAAATGGAATAATAAACATGGCAGAGAAAAAGTTCCAGAACCTAAAGTCTCATGACTGCCACGTGATTATGACGCAACTGCTTCCGGTTGCATTGAGGGGGCTTCTACCGGAGAACGTTCGATTAGCCATTGTGAAGCTATGTGCATTTCTCAATGCAATCTCTCAGAAGGTAATCGATCCAGAAATCATACCAAGGTTACAGAATGATTTGGTGCATTGTCTTGTCAGTTTTGAGTTGGTGTTCCCACCATCCTTCTTCAACATCATGACGCACGTCCTAGTTCACCTATGCGAAGAGATTAACGTTTTGGGTCCTGTATTTCTACACAATATGTTCCCCTTTGAGAGGTTCATGGGAGTCTTAAAGAAATATGTTCATAACCGTGCTAGGCCAGAAGGAAGCATCTCCAAGGGCCGTCAAAATGAGGAGGTCATTGAGTTTTGTATTGACTTTATTCCTGACCTTAAGCCGATTGGTGTTCCTGAATCACGGCATAAGGGCAGACTGGATGGAAAAGGCACGCTAGGAGGGGAACAAATAATATGTATGGACGGACATTCTCTCACTGAAGCACACTACACAGTTCTACAGAATTCCGCCTTGGTGGCTCCGTATATGGATGAACACAAGAATTTTCTACGCTCCAAACACCCAGAGCGGTCTGATGACTGGATTACGCGTGAACAAACAAGGAGTTTCGCCAGCTGGTTGCAAGCACGTACCATGCATGACACCTCTATTGAAGATGACCTGTACTTGCTGTCCCAGTTACCATCTTCGAATATAATGACTTTCAAAGGGTACGAGATAAATGGTAATACATTTTACACAATCACCCAAGATAAGAAGAGCACCAACCAAAACAGTGGTGTCCGCTTTGATGCAGAAACCAAGACGGGAAAGGAAACATATTATGGTTATATACAGGACATATGGGAACTTGACTATCGACGTGGTTTGAAGGTCCCTTTGTTTCGGTGCAAATGGGTCAATATGACACGAGGCGGGGTAACGGAAGACCCGCAGTACGGAATGACAACAGTGGATCTCAACAATCTTGCGTATGCAGACGAACCATTCGTCCTAGCCAATGATGTGGCACAGGTTTTCTATGTGAAGGACATGTCTACCAAGCCAAGAAAAAGAAAAGATAAGGAAGCGAATGCATCGTACGATGAGTCAAAGCGGCACATAGTTCTTTCTGGGAAGAGAAACATCGTGGGAGTGGATGACAAGACAGACAAGTCAGAAGATTATGAAAAGTTTGATGAAATTGCTCCATTCACAGTGAATATTGACCCGAGCATCCCGTTAAATGATGAAGATTTTCCATGGCTACGACGCAAAGGGACACACGCGAAGAAAAAGTTTCACACCCAAAGATCTGGGATGTGATCGGCTTAGCTATCATCACTTTCTTCTGTGTTTCACACCCAAGAGGGAATCTCTGTAATAGTTAGGGTAGCTAGTTATGTGTTTTGGCATTTGAAACGCGAAGAAATTTTATGTGCAAGCAAATTCTTTCATGAATTTATTGATTTTTTCAGCTAAATGACCCTGAAATTGAAAAGCATTTCAAATGAACTCAGAAAAGGATGAAAGTTGGCATGGTATCATAATTTCACCCACATAGCATGTGCAAAAAAGTAGAGAGGGTTACCGCAAAAACTGGATGCACTTCGTGTATAAAATGGACAATCTGTTTTGAAGTATCAGGGTTTCGGACGAAAACTCATCCATTACAAAGGCATTTCATTTTTAAATAACTTAAGCATTACCAAATTGAATATAATGATAAAACACACTAATATTAAACATAAGAAAAAAGAATCACTGGAAAATGTATTTTTAAAGTTAATTTATTCACAAACTAGTGATTCACACAAATTTCAAATAATTCAAAATTTAAACTATTCAAATTTAAAAACTACCGACACTAACTGAAAGTTTCTAAAAACTATCAAAAATATTCACAAAGAAACTCTAAATACAGCAAAAAACAACTAAAAATAAATAAAACAAAATAAATAAAGCAGAAAAGAAAAAACTAAATGAAAAAAGCCCACCTACCGGGCCACAGCGGCCTGCATACGACTAGAAACCCAACCTGTTGTTGGGCCACGATGCAGGCCCGCAAGCCCAATAGGCCCCACAGGGCAGAGTAGCAGAGGTAGGCCCAGAAGGCCTGCTTTAGAGAGGAGCTCGAGACAGCAGCGGCAGCGGGGCTTATAAGCAGGTGTGAGGGCCCTTCGGCTAGCGAGGTGGGACTAAACTTCTGCGCCCCTCGCCTGGCAGCGCACCCCCTTTAGTACCGGGTCGTGGCACCAACCGGTACTAAAGGGGGGGCCTTTATTACCGGTTGGAGCCAGGAACCGGTACTAAAGGGGTGTGCTCCCCCCCGCTTGGCCTGGCCAAAACAGGCCTTTAGTACCGGTTGGTGGCTCCAACCGGTACTAAAGGTGTCCCCTAAATAAGAAACACTTTGAAAATTTTCAGTTTCTCATCTCCCACTTCTCTCTGCCGCCGCCCCGTCCCGCGCCGTCGCCGCCCCTGTCGCGCCGTCCCCGTCGACTCCGCGACGCCCCCGTCCTCGTTGCATCGTCCCCGTCGACTCCGCGGCACCCCCGTCGCCGTCCCGGTCGACGATCCCCTCGCTTCGCCGTCGCCGTCGCCTTTGGATCGACCTCGCCCTCGCCCTCGCCGTCGCCTCGACCTTGCCCGCGCGCACCTCTCCTCCCTCCAATCAATCGTAGCGCACACCGGCGTCGGCGCCGGCGCCGACCTTAGCGCACACACACGCGCGCGCGCACACACACACTACATGCACACACACACACACACTAGACGCGCACACACACACAATTTTTTTGTTTTTAGCTTTTAGTTTTTTCTGTTTTTCTGTTTTTCATACAAAGTTTTAGATGAATTAATTAATTAGATTAGATTAATGTCAAATAGTATGTACAAATGTTAGTTATAATATATATATAATGTCAAATGTTATAGAAATGTTAGTTATATAGAAATGTTAGAAATTTTGGAAATGTTAGTTTTAGCTAGCTCGATGAATTAGATTAATTTCAAATTGTTAGACGATGATCGATGTTTTTTTAGTTTCTTATATTTTTAGTTATAAAATTTAGAATTTGCATATATGAAATCATCACAATCCATCATTTAAAAAATGTTACTTTACTTTTGCGGCATATAGTATTTTGTTGTCGACGATGCCTGGCCCGCATCCTCGCCGTCGACACGTCCGCGACGACGTCCTGCTTCAGAGGACCCATGTCCGGGACTGGGCTCCGCCGGGCTGGCACTCGGAGGTGCTACCTTCAGGGGCGCGACGCTTGGTGAGGAACCCGGCCCCGGGTCCCGTCGTCAACCCTCATCTCCTTTGGTGGCATTCACGTGGGCCACTTTTGGTGCGGAGGGAGCCGGCCCCGCCGGAGGTGGTACGTCGCCGTGTCAGGGAGGAGGACGAGCACGTCCATCGCTACATGGCTGCTATGGACGTCTGGTTCTCCAATACCTGGCAGGTTCTTTGGGGAGATCACCCGAGCTATGATCCAGTGATGGTTCCTTCTCTTTGGGTGTCCACCGCCCGCACCTTAGGAACCGCGAGTGGCCTAGATTACTTTGTACTATCGATCTTTATTAGCTTGCTAGCTAGCTAGCTAGTGATGTATTCAATATTATATCTATTATTCGAGATGATGTATTCGAGATTATATCTATTATTCGAGACGATGTATTCGAGATTATATCTATTATTCGAGATTATACTAAATTGTTTTATATTTCTTTTGGCATAGTTAAATAAAAGCTATGGCGGACAATACCGACAGAGAGAGAGAGAACAGACCATGCTCGATATCATACGCGGGCCAGATGATGATCAGAATGAAGAAGATTTTGACGGCTCCGAATTTCTAAACAACACCGGAGAGGGTGATATGATATTCGATCGCGACAACCGAGAAGATGAAGTCATGAACTACCACGAAGAACATGTTGATCCTGAAACAACAAACACCGGCGAGGTATATATATTTATATAAGCAGGAATCTGGTGATCATCGCATGTTTTAAATGAGTTGAAGATATATTAACGAATCGATCTTTCTTCTTTCAGCCATCCGGATCGAGCAAATCTTCAGGCAAAAGGACGAAACGAGGCCCGAACAAAAAGTTGAAGGAGGGCGTAAAGTACAATATCGAGGCAATCAGACCTAATGGCGAACCATTAGCGCCTAAGAAGATTGCGGAGAAGTTCGTTCGTCAGTGCGGAGTTCTTGTGAAGGACCAACTCCCGATCTCCCTTCAAGAATGGAGAAAGCCAGCAAATCCACGTCCAGATGTTACTTTTGTCGACGAGAATCAAAAAAATCTGCTTTGGGATACTCTCATGGAACATTTCACCCTACCAGATAATTTCACAGAAGCAGACGTGCGGAATGTCAAGGACGCTGCTTTTAGGAAGATGGCGGTTGCATTCAAGAACCACAAGAGAATGACGTGGGAGAAGTACGTCAAGGGAGGAAGGAAGACTCTAGTATTCGAGGGGATACTAGAGAATCAAAGTGCTCATTGGGACGATTTCGTGAAATTCAAGGATTCAGAATTAGCTAAGGAACGGTCGAGAATAAACAAGAAGAATGCCGAAAAAAATGATAAGTTCCATAAGCTGGGGCCAGGTGGCTACGCGGTGGCAATGCCTAAGTGGGATAAGTCTGAGAAAGAGATGGAGGATGCAGGTGTCACTCCGGTTAGTAAGAGCTGGCCCCCTAGGTGCAGGACTTGGTTCTATGCGCATGGGGGGGAGTTGGACCCGAAGACAGGCAATGTTTCGCCAAAGGCATGTCTAAATGGAGCCGACGATGCGCTACTTGTTGCAATAGAAGAGGCTCGATCGGGGGTGTTCCAGCCCAACAGAGAGAACGACGAGCTTACGCATGCCCTGGGAAATCCTGAACACCCGGGAAGAACACGAGGCAAGGGCGCTATTCCATGGTATGAGGGGTTTTCGGACTGGAACGCCGACCATAGAACCCGTGCGAGAAAGAAGATTGCGGAGGAGAAGAAGAGGAAGATGGAGGAGGAGCAAAGGAAGCTCGACTATGAACGCCTTCAAGGCCTAGAAGCAAGTCAAGCGGAATTGGCAGCTAAATTCCAGCGGCAGCAGGAGCAGATCGACTCACTTAGCCAGCAAAGGGGGTCTCAGCAGCTGCAGCAGCTAGCGGATGATCCAGCATTGGATACCACCGCCCCATCCATGCCGAGAAGCAGCGTGGGTTCCGCCCCGGGCGACGCAGTAGTGCTGGATAGATACCCCGTGGATGACATCACGGAGAACACTAACTGCGAGCTACACTTCAAAATGAAGAACATATCCATGAAGGTGGCGGACGCCGTTGCTTATTCAAATTCCCCCGAGGCAACCTTCCATTGCAACCCGATTCCAGCGGGCTATGCTCGTGTCTTGGTTGATGAGGTGGTGGACCAATATTCGGGGCTAGAGCTTGACATTCCTGGAGGTGATGAGGAGCACACACTCGGAGATGCCAAACATCGTATCATCCTATGGAGAAAGGATTGCATCATTTTTCGAAGGCCACCGACACCGCGTCACCCGACACCTCATCGAAGTCCGCCACCGAGTCAGCAGACTCCCGCTCCTCCAAGTCCACCAACGCGTGAGGCCACTCCTCCTCCTCCAAGTCCGGCAAAGTGTCAAGCCACTCCTCCTCCAAGTCCGACACAGCGTCAGACGTCCACTCCTCCTCCAAGTCCGGCACAACCTCAAGCCAGTCCTCCTCCAAGTCCGGCACAGCTTCAGGCCACTCCTCCTCGTCCAACTCAGCCCCGTCAGCCGTCTCCGCCGCCTCAGCAATCGCAGAAGAGACACCCCGCAACTTTGGTGCGTCGCGGTACCAGTCGAGGTCATAGTACAGGAAGTACAGGCGGAGGCAAGCGATATAAATATGGTCCAAACCTCACTACTCCTCTTCCTGTGAGGGCTTACGACAGGACCGAGGAGCAAATCAATGCCATAGTGCGGGCAGAAGTCGACGCCCATTTTGGACCGAAACCGCCACCGCCGCCAAGGGAGAAAATGCCTGTGGAAGTAGTTGACCACTTCATTCGTATGGCTCAACCACCAGCTCCTAAGCCTGTTGACACAGACTATGAGCGCCACATCAGGAAGTTACATCGACAACGTCTATAGAAGGAGGCGAGCTCGAGCTCGAGCAAACAACAAGCAGTTGTCGAAAAATGCAGGAAAACCGTTGCCTAGCTGGGAGAACAGGCGGCGCAATTGACCCCCCCGCTTTTTGTGCCGACAACACGTGACAGTACGCGTGCCCAATTTGTGGCCAAACAGTTTATGTTCCCGAGGTGGGCGATGTGGTAATAACCCAGGAGCATATAATGCAGGCTGAAGAACTCAAGATCACTGTTGGACAACTCCTCGAGATCGAGGACATGCCTGTGATTACAGAGGAGGAAATAAAACGGAAATATGTCCGGGGCCAACCTTTGGTCAAGCCAGAAGATGTCAAGAAGCTCCCAACGAGAATGTATGAATTGCATCAATGGTACATGGACATTACCAAGAGATCCGATCGAGAGTCCCTCATGGTGTATGTCAAGAAGGATCATTACTACCATGAGAAAGCTGTGGCCGTTGAGTATTCTGAACTGTTTCAGTTATACAATCAAGACGCACTCGACAAATCTATCATCAGTTGCTATTGTCTGTAAGTGATTTCTTTCTGTAATTTAAGTCTCAAGCTAGCTGTAGTGATCCTTTTGATCAATCATTACCTGTAATTATCCTCACTATATTCTTTTCTGTGGTATTATGCAGGATGAAGATGTATGAAATGAGAAAAGGTGGACGCTATGGCATTGGGTTCATTGACCCAAACACCATTAATCAATACACATGGAAAATGAGCAAGTATTATGAAAAGCAGGTAGAGGACAGCATGCTAGAGTTCTTGAAGCGCCTGAAATACAATGAAGATATAATACTTCCTTACAACTTTGAGTGAGTCACACTTTCTTGTACTACAAATTCTCTGTTTTTGCCTACTAGCTAGCTACATGTTTTTGCTTACATATGCCCGCTTAATTAAGACATGCAAACGTGTGTGCATGCAGATTTCACTGGATCTTGTGTATCATTAAAGTTGACGCCGGAATAGTTGAAATACTGGACTCGCTACTCAAAGCAAATAGTGACTACAACATCTTGTATGGGATAGTTAACAGGTAATTTCAATCATTATTAACTATATATCTCGACCTATTTAGTTCGTCATTTCATGATATGAACTACTTAATAACCCCTTTATTCATTTTCTTTGTCGGCGGGCAGGGCTTGGGCAAGGTTCATCAGCGTCACGGAAGGCGAATGGAAACCACAGCTGAAATGGTTTCGATCCAAGGTAAGTAATTAAGTAGTACTAGCTAGCTAGCTAGCTGCCATCTCTTTAATTATCATGCTTGATTAATTATTCCATTCTCGTAATAAAGGCCCTGAAGCAGGCGCAGGGGACTAATCTATGTGCATACCGCGTTTGCGAGAACATTCGCATGATGGCGTCCGAAAGGAGCAGATCTCAAAGATAGGAATGGGTACGCTTGTCAGAACACTATTCACAATTTTTACACCATTATCGATATCTAGTCACACAACTAATACACATGCATATTGATCTCCTTCTTAACAGTTCAAAGAGGTGCGGGACAAGCTCCTAGAAACGGAGCGCGTAGAAGCACTTCAAGAGGAAATAGCGGGATTTTTGCTCGACCAGGTCATAAATCCGAAGGGAGAATACTATTACCCGCCCGCCCCCATCGAACATGTCATGAACCACTTCCA
The DNA here is from genome assembly GCF_003073215.2 of Triticum urartu. Taxonomy (NCBI): domain Eukaryota; kingdom Viridiplantae; phylum Streptophyta; class Magnoliopsida; order Poales; family Poaceae; genus Triticum; species Triticum urartu. Next base: position 672,111,126 of record NC_053028.1, read on the forward strand.
ATTGTCAACGTGCTCTGAAGGCACCAATTAGGCTAATGCCACTGGCTCCGAAGGCAACATGCATATGTAGGAGAAATTGTATATAGCTATACATGTGTGTATGTGTAAATTAATATGGTGGTTTGTGAGACATTGATGATATATATATATATATATATGATTGGTTCTACTAGAAATTCTATTTATATATATATATATATATATATGCATAACGTGTACAATGTGTAGTACCGTAAAATACCAGCAAACGAAAAAGAATAAAATGGAAAACACAAAATTAAATGAAAAAGAAATCCTCCAAAAATTTTAGTACCGGTTGGTGTTACCAACCGGTACTAAAGGGCTCCCGGCCCCCGGAGCTGGCTCGTGCCACGTGGTTGCCGTTTAGCACCGGTTCGTGCTGAACCGGTACTAAAGGGGGGGGGCCTTTAGTGCCGAAATGTTAGTGCCGGTTCCGAAACCGGCACTAAAGGGCCTTACGAACCGGTGCTATTGCACTGTTCTGCACTAGTGCCAATCAATTGATATCGATGCAAGTGAGTACGGATTGCCATGCAACGGATGCACTAGAGCTATAAGTGTATGAAAGCTCAAAAAGAAACTAAGGGGGTGTGCATCCAACTTGCTTGCTCATGAAGACCTAGGGCAATTTGAGGAAGCCCATCATTGGAATATACAAGCCTAGTTTTATAATGTAAATTCCCACTAGTATATGAAAGTGATAAAATAGGAGACTCTCTATCATGAAGAACATGGTGCTATTTAAAAGCACAAGTGTGGAAAAGGATTGTAACATTGTCCCTTCTCTTTTTTTCTCTCATTTTTTCTTTGGGCTTCTTTGGCCTCTTTTATTTTCTTAAAGTCCGGAGACTCATCCCAACTTGTGAGGGAATCATAGCTTCCATCATCCTTTCCTCACATGGGACAATGCTCTAATAATGACAATCATCACAATTTTATTTACATACAACTTCAAGAATTACAAATCGATACTAGAACAAAATATGACTCTATATGAATGCCTCATGCATATGAGAACAATATGACAATGATGGTATGTGTCATAATAAAACGGATTAGTGGAAGTTGCATGGCAATATATCTCGGAATGGCTATGGAAATGCCATAATAGGTAGGTATGGTGGTTGTTTTGAAAAAGGATGTATGGTGGGTTTAATGCACCGGCGAAAGTTGCGCGGTACTAGATGCTAGCAATGGTGGGGAGAGTGTGTATAATCCATGGACTCAACATTAGTCATAAAGAACTCACATACTTATTACAAAAGCTTATTAGCCATCAAAAAAGTACTAATACACATGCTCCTAGGTGGATAGAGGTAGGAAAAGACAATCGCTCGTCCCCGACCGCCACTCATAAGGAAGACAATCAAAGAATAAATCATGCTCCGACTTCATCACATAACGGTTCACCATACGTGCATGCTACAGTTACTCACTAGCATGAATCTAATATTACCATCCTTATATCTCAAAACAAATGCAAGGAATCAAACTTCTCATGTATTCAATGCTCTTTATATGAATTTTCTTTTATATCCCTCTTGGATGCCCATCATATTAGGACTAAATTCATAACCTAAACAAATTACCATGCTGTTCAAGACTCTCAAAATAATATACGTGAAGCATGAGAGTTCAACAATTTCTACAAAATAAAACCACCGCCGTGCTCTGAACAGATATAAGTGAAGCACTAGAGCAAACTGCCTAGCTCAAAAGATACAAGCGAAGCACATAGAGTGTTCTAAAAAATTCACGATTAAAGCTTGTCCTCACAAAAGGTGTCTACAGCAAGGATGGTTGTCGCAAACTAAAAAGCAAAGACTCATATCATACAAGACGCGCCAAGCAAAACACATATCATGTGGTGAATAAAAATATAGCCTCAAGTAAATTTACCAATGGATTGAAGACAAAAGAGGGGATGCCATCCGAGGCATCCCCAAGCTTAGATGGTTGGTTGTTCTTGAATATTACCTTGGGGTGCCTTGGGCATCCTCAAGCTTAGGCTCTTGTCACTCCTTATTCTGTAGTCCGTCAAAACTTCACCCAAAAAATACTGTAACTCCAAAAATTCTGAAAAATCAGGACAATCTAGGCAATTTGTATATCAATATTTTGTAAGAAAAACTAAAGAATTTATCATGTTCTAGCAGCTCAGATCAATTCTATGACTGGGCGCAAAAGTTTCTGTTTTTTAGCAAAATCAAATTAACTATCACCATGACCACCCCCAAGGTCTTACTTAGCTCAAACACTAATTAAAGCACCAAAAAAATAATTACTACAGAAGTAATAATGTGTATACTCATAAAAATAGAAAATTAAAATATTGGGTTGTCTTCCAACAAGTGCTTTTTAAAGCCTTTTAGCTAGGCGTTGATAAATTCAAAGATGCTCACATTAAGGACAAAAAATTGAAGCACAAAGAGAGCATCATATAGCATGTGAAAAGCAAGTTTAAGTCTAACATACTTCCTATGCATAGGCATTTTATAGGGAAAATATTTATCAAGACAATCAAAAACTAGCATATGCAAGGAAGAAGAAGGAAACAATAGCAATCTCAACATAACGAGAGGTAATTTAGTAACATGAAAATTTTTACAACCATATTTTCCTCTCTCATAATAATTACATGTAGGATTATAATCAAATTCAACAATATAACTATCACATAAAATATTCTCTTCATGATCCACATGCATGCCAAGTTGACACTCTTCTAGAATAGTGGGATTATCCTCAAATAAAGTCATGACCTCTCCAAGCCCACTTTTATCAAAAAATTCATACGATTGATCATACTCCAAAGTAGTGGCATCATTATTACCTAGAGTTGACACTCTTCCAAACCCACTTTCAATATTATAGCAACCATATTCATCATGAGGCATAAATAAATTTTCAAGATCATGAGAAACATTATCACCCCAATCATGATAATTGCAATAAGTAGTGGACATGGCAAAATTCGCATCCCCAATCTTAGGGTTTTGCATATTATTAGCACAATTGACATTAATAGAATTTCTTCTTTTAAAACTTCATCACGAATTTCAGAGTCACAAATTTCAACCAAAACTTCATAAAGATAATCTAGTGCACTCAAATCACTAGCAATTGGTTCATCATAGTTGGATCTTTTAAAAATATTAGCAAATGGATGAAGATCCATAAAAACCCTTTTTTTTCTTTGCTTCTGATTTCAATAAACACACAATTATGGCAAGCAAAATAGCAAACAAACCAAGCAAGACATAAGGGCAAATGGAAAATATTTTTGTATTTTTCTGAAAACGTTGTAGAAGTGGGGGAGAGGAAAACGAGAGGCAGATGGCAAATAATGTAAGTGCAAGAGATGAGAGTTTATGATAGGTACTTGGTAGGCTTGATGTAGAACCTCCCCGGTAACGACCCCAGAAATTCTTCCTGCTACTTCTTAAGCTTGCATTGATTTTTCCCTTGAAGAGGAAAGGGTGTTGTAGCAAAGTAAAGATAAGTATTTCCCTTAGTCAAGAACCAAGGTATCAATCCAGTAGGAGGCACAAGCAAGTCTCCAATATATGCACCTACACAAACTAACAAACACTTGAACACAATGCGAAAAGGGGGTTATCAATCCCTCCACGGTCATGGACAAGAGTGAGATCTAAAAGATATAGATAGAAAAGATAAATAAAAGAGAAAACTAAAGTAAATATAAATAAATAGCAGTAAGGTGATTTGGGGTTTTTTGGTTTATAGATATGAAAATAGATGATGCAAACTAGACACGGGGGGGCATAGGTTTCACTAGTGGCTTCTCTCTTGAATAAAGCATATGGCGGGTAAACAAATTATTGTTGATCAATTGATAGAAAAGTGCATAATTATGACGATATCTAAGGCAATGATCATGAATATAGGCATCACGTCTGTGACAAGTAGACCGACTCCTGCCTGCATCTTCTACTATTACTCCACACATCGACCAACTCCTGCCTGCATCTAGAGTATTAAGTTCATAAGAACAGAGCAACGCTTTAAGTAAGATGACATGATGTAGAGGGATAAACTCAAGCAATATGATATAAACCCCGTCTTTTTATCCTTGATGGAAATAATACAATACGTGCCTCGCTACCCCTTCTGTCACTAGGTGAGGACACTGCAAGATTGAACCCAAAACTAAGCAAAGTACAGAGTTTGAAGTACAATGCCATTCTGGCCAATGAATACAACAGATCGTTTCTAGTGGTTGATGACGGAAGCGTTTGAGGTTCATCAGTGGCCATGGGACTCCATTTCCCACAAGAACAGCTGACCAGGATAACTCCTATCTTCGCGAGGCTGCTATCACCATTGCGTATGCCCCGGGGCTGTCATCGCAACGCTCCTCTCCAGGCAAGAAATCTGGCCAAGACAATAGCCAGGGACAAGCCAGTGAGTACTTTGAATGTACTCGCAAACATCATGAACACGGGTATAATATAGCAAAAGACAAAAATGCTCTGAAATTCTCTATGATCACAACATCAATCATAAATGAAAATCATGATGCATGCAAGTGGGTTATTCATGTCAAATATGACTATGCAATCAGAGAGTAGATATAGATTGCACCGATCATGTGTCTGGAGCGACGCCTCGAAAGGATAGTAATATAAAGCATGCCTCAGTCGGGCGTCTGAGCGACACCACATAACGGGCTTATAAGTAAATTAAATGACAAGAATGCCACAGTCGGGCATCTGAGCGACACCACATAAAGGGCTTATAAGTAAATTAAACAACAAGCATGCCACAGTCGGGCGTCTGAGCGACACCACATAAAGGGCTTATAAGTAAATTAAATAACAAGCATGCCACAGTCAGGCGTCTGAGCGACACCACATAAAGGGCTTTTATAAGAATAGTTATAGTGAATATCCAGGAGGTAGAACCGTCCTGGGGATACTCAATAATCCAAATAATACAAATGGTTAGTCCACAATAATCATAATCATAACCATCCTAAGTCACCAGTCATGATCAATGTTCTGGTTTAGCAGTTTCTCCTCTGAAGACCGACACAAAGACCGACACTTGACCCATCCTAGACTATAGTCTTTAACCATGGACACGACTATTCGAATAGACATAATCTCTGCACAGGGTGTACTCTTTACCCACGAGTAACATATTTCTTTAGTCCATTGGGACTAATTCCGTGTACGGTCTTTTGATGGAAAACACACCTGACCGCACACACCAGCCTAATTCACTGGCGTCTGGAATCACCCTTGACACCTGTTAAGCAAACTCTAAGTGGGGAGGCTACAACCTTGACTAGCATGGGATCACAAAATTTATACCGCGCGCAAACTAGGGGAGCTACCCCTTCGGCAACAACCGACAACACCCATGCCCCCGGACTAGGTGGCATGCCTACCGGATGCCTCCGGTATCTTCCACCATTGCCTCTCTGTACGGTGTGTGCTAGGACAGGGGTTGACAATCTACTAAACCGTACCCTTCCTATGGTAGGGACAAGTGGTAGTACAAAACAAGTATGGGGGTTACTGGAACAAGACTCGATCTACGGCCGACTCGGGAGGTTCAAGTATTCCCTGCATGATTAGCATAACAAATATGTTTCAACCAACGGACAGAATCACCACTCCTCATACCTCATCATGCCATACCGGACACAACCATCTCGATGAGGAACTAGAGTTAAGCCCGTGGCTACCCAAGACAGAGACCTTCCCGGCTTCCTTCCGATAGGCATGAAAGGCATACAAGGGTGAATACTATCACAAATGTATCAAACTCCAATAGCATGAAATCATCAATATGCACTCATGGGTATGATCATATCATCCCATCAAAATAACGGATATTCCGTGTTAAGGTGGTGTTGTATCAAAGCACACACAATATTATGCCAGGGTTCAGAATGCTTGCCTTCAAGTTGTGGAGAGGCAGGGTGCATTCCAAAACTTTTGAAAGTTTTCTTACTTCTCTCCATAATCCTATTTTAATAAAATTTGAATTAACACATAGATTCAAAACAGTACAAAAAAGTTGTTTGGAAAACTTTCAAATAAATATGAAAATAAACTGGACAAAATTTTACAAACAACAGAAAAAGAATCAAGTCAATTGGACTTATATTTAAAAAGTTATAGCCAGTCAAAATTCTGTTTTTAAATAAAACCAGTAAAAGAAAATGTTTTGGGGGGGCTTACGCTTTCTGTTTAGCGAAGACGTATTCAGTGGAATACGCCTCCACTTAAGCCATGTTTCGGCGGGGCTGGGTCACTGACAGTGGGTCCCTTGGGCCCACTGGTCAGGTTTGACCAGTCGCCCGCGCCTCCTTCCTCCTTTGGCCGAGTAGAGGCGGGGCTCCGGTGATCAATGCCGGGGATTGGTGGCACCTTGCGAGATCCGAGGGCAGGGATGGATCCGCTGGTTCAGGGCGGTCCTTCCGGTGGTCGACGGGCCGGCGGGGACGGAGGGAGTCGCCGGCGGCGAGCTTTGCGGCAGAGATGGCTTCGGGAGGGATTGGGGGTTTGAACTATCGTGGTTCCCGATCGTGTTTGAGAGGTTGGGCGGCTCCGCTAGGTCCAGGGGAAGAGGATGGTGGCACTGGATGGGCGGGGGAGGCTCTGCTTGCGACTAATATAACTAGAGCGTGGCGGCGGCCGAACCGGCCGGAGATGGGGAAGGGAGGGGCCTCTGACCAACTGGGAGGAGGGGAGGCTTCCTACTGCTCGAACGAGGCTGCTGACGAGCTTAGGCATGATCGGGAGGGCTATATATAGCCCGGAGAGGTCGGTTCCCGTGGCCGTGGATAAGAACGCCGGCGAACCGCCGTTCTGTTGCAGCAGGGCGATGTGGAGGCGGTTGGGGCTGGTCGGCGCATCCTGACGAGCTCCCTACTGCTCAAGGGGGCGAGCTGGCGCGCGTGTATGGCTCGGGCGGCGCCGTCCACGGCAGCGTTGTGCTGTGGACTCCGGCGTGCCGCCAAGGGGGCTCTAACTGCGGTGCTGTAGGGCGCCAGGGTGGCCTGGAGGGTTCTGGTGAGTGGACGGGAACGAGGCGTGGCTCTGCGGGCACGCGAAGGCCAGGGGCAAGACGCGGCGGCTCGGCGCGCGCGCGTGCAAAACGTGCGCTCTGGGCACGCCCAGAGCACGCACGCCAGGTGCTCGACGCTATGCTAACGCGCCCTAGGCCTCTCTGATGCCTCTGCAACTAAACAGAACTAGGTTATTGATCATAAGGGAGCTAATAGACATGTTGGTAAGGTCATTAGAGCATCATCCTAATGCAATTCTAAAAGCATGCCAAAACTGGCCATGCTCCTAACCTATTCGATGAAATGCCAAGGGCATCTAGGCATCTCTTGGGGTGGCCAAAATCTCCAGACTGGGGTCTCTTTAGATGTAGGTGATGGTGGCAAGGTTAATTGGTCAAAGCTAGAAACTTGTTAGTGCAAGTTCTTGAGAAAATCAACTCTGGACAGAAAGAAAATGGTATTATTTCATGTACCAAATATGCTTCAATGGGTCCAACCTCCTGGACTTAAGGGTTTGGTAGGGTGGCCTATAAGCAGGAAAAAGAATCACAGCAAAAAGGGCAAGTTAAAATATGGTTGCAGTACAAATCACCAAGCTGGACCAGAATGAAGATGAGGATGATTTACTCAAATTTTACAAAGAACATCAGTGGGTTTTTGCATAAAGATGAATTATATGTATCTACTGTCATCTCCAAACATTCAGAAAGAAATTTAAAGAATTATTTAAATAGGTTGTAGTGCAAAATTGCAAACTGGACCAGATTTGAAAATTTGGTGTAGAGCTAAAAATCTCCAATGAATAGAAGATATTTTTTCATACAAGTGATTTGAAAAACATCACATGACATCCCCAAATTTTGGTTGGAATTTTAAATAAATTTATCATAGGGTTGCAGTGCAAAAGAGGCTCTAAAACTTATGAAAAGTCATTTTTAAAGAAATAAAACTCAGGGGAAAATAATTGTATAAATAATTCTACTGATAAAGGAAATGTTTTTCTTGAGAGGGTTTACAAGCCCAACAATACATTTGGAAAGTTTCCACTTGGTATAAACTCCACAATATCAAAGAAAAGAATGGTTCTGAAATCAAAGAAAATCCAGAAAATGAAAAATTTAATTTACTGGCATTTTTTTTGTAAACAAATCCTGTTCAAATTTTTTTTGGGCTGCTACAGTACACATCCGGCTGACCCGGCAGTAACAATCGCAGAGGTGCTCCCCTTATGCCCTAGCCGAATTAACGGGAACGTAGGGCATAAATACAAGAGCCAGGCAACCCAGCTTGGCCAAAACTTAAGTCATATCGATGCATGGCGAAAAAAGGTACATGCGGAAGTATAACACATGTGCGAGGCATGAGGTCCAGATAAATAATTAAGCTTCTGTGAAAGAAGCCCCCAGGTATGATGAGCGCGGCTAGCGCATCTATAATGTGCAAGCGAGGCACAAGTTGGCCCATGAAGTCCTAGAGAAAGAATAAAAGAAAGAAAGATAATGCATATGCAAAAAATGGACAGAGGAAGGGGACGAACATAGAGTCCGGCGCTAGGCATAAAATCTTCGGAGCCTGGCCTCGTTCCATGGGTTCGGCTCGAGTCGATTAGTCGACGCATCCCGCAGTCGGTACGCTCCACCGGTCAGAACTTGGTCAATAATGAAGGGACCTTCCCATTTGGGCTCGAGCTTGTTCTTTTTCTTATCCGGTAGGCGTAGAACTAGTTCGCCAACGTTATAAGTTTTGGCCCGTACTTCTCTGCTTTGGTATCAGCGAGCCTATTGCTGATAAAATGCGGAACGGGCTTTTGCTACGTCGCGCTCCTCCTCCAAGGTGTCCAGACTGTCCTGCCGATCAAGCTCGGCTTCTCTTTCTTCGTACATGCGCACCCGAGGTGAGTCATGAATTATGTCACAGGGCAAGACTGCCTCTGCGCCGTACACCATAAAGAAGGGTGTATATCCGGTACTACGATTCGGCGTGGTCCACAGCCCCCAGAGTACGGAGTCGAGCTCCTCTACCCAGTGCGTGTTAGAATCCGTTAAGGAACGCACTAATCTTGGTTTAATGCCACTCATTATAAGACCGTTTGCTCGCTCAACATGGCCGTTGGTTTGTGGGTGGTAGACTGAAGCATAATCGAGCTTGATGCCCATTTTGCTGCACTAGAGTTTTACCTCATCGGCAGTGAAGTTCGTGCCGTTGTCAGTGATGATGCTATTGGGGATGCCATAACAGTGTACGACCCCCGATATGAAGTCTATCACTGGTCCGGGTTCGGCTGTTTTACCAGGTTTGGCCTCTATCCATTTGGTGAATTTATCCACCATGACCAGTAAGTATTTTTTCTTGTGGGTTCCCCCTTTAAGTGGACCAACCATGTCAAGCCCCTAGACCGCGAAGGGCCACATAATGGGGATTTTTTGGAGGGCGGTGGGTGGCATGTGGCTTTGATTTCCAAACAGCAGGCAACCGGCGCAACGTTGGACCAAGTCCTGTGCATCTGCCCGGGCCGTTAGCCAAGAGAATCCTGTACGGAAGGCCTTGCTTACAAGAGCCTGTGCTGTGGCGTGGTGACCGCCAAGTACGGTGTGGATTTCTGCCAAAAGGTTCCGCCCTTCCTCTTCGGAGATGCACCTTTGAAGGACTCCGGTAGTGCTTTTTTATACAATTCTCCCTCATGGACTTTGTAGGCCTTAGATCGCTGCACTATGCAGCGTGCCTCATTTTCGTCCTCCGAAAGTTCCTGCCTAGTTAGGTAGGCCAGGAATGGTTCTGTCCACGGGGCTATGATGGCCATTACTACGTGGGCTGAAGGTGTTATTTCGATGGAGGAGCCTCCGATTGTGTCAGAGTGTTCGGTATCGGGCATTTTGGCCGGGTCTGGACTATTGTTACCGGTATCCCCTTCCCATACTACGGATGGCTTGAACAGCCTATCCAGAAATATGTTGGGGGGACCGCATCACGTTTTGCGTTGATGCGGACGAGGATATCCGTCACCTGATTGTTTTCCCGAGCCACATGGTGAAATTCGAGCCCCTCGAACCGAGCTGGCATTTTTAGGACGGCGTTTCGGTAGGCCGCCATTTTCGGATCCTTGGCGTCAAAGTCTCCATTTATTTGGGATATTGCGAGGTTTGAATCCCCACGCACCTCCAGGCATTGAATGCCCATGGAGACTGCCATCCAAAGACCATGCAACAGAGCTTCGTATTCGGCTGCGTTGTTGGAGTCTGTATACAATATTTGCAGCACGTACTGAATGGTATCTCCAGTTGGGGACGTCAGGACGACGCCAGCCCCTAGACCAGCCAGCATTTTAGAACCGTCGAAGTGCATGATCCTATTGGAGTATGCGTCGTACTCTTTAGGGAGTTCGCCCTCCGTCCATTCGGCGACAAAGTCGGCCAATACTTACGACTTAATGGCTCGTCAAGGTTTGTATGTTATGTCGAATGGGAGGAGCTCAATGTCCCATTTAGCAATCCGGCCCATAGCGTCACGGTTGTTTATAATATCATTAAGTGGCACTTCCGAGGCTACTGTAATCGAACACTCTTGAAAGTAGTGTCGCAGCTTCTGGGATGCCATGAATACCGCATAGGCTATCTTTTGATAATGTGGGTACCATGATTTGCATGGAGTGAGGAAAGTGGATACATAGTATACTGGCTTTTGAAGAGGGAATTTGTGTCCATCAGCTTCTCGTTCGACGATGAGCACTGCGCTTACAACTTGATGAGTTGTCGCAATGTACAACAACATTGGTTTGCCGATGTTTGGCGCAGCCAGGATTGGGTTGGTTGCCAAAATGGCCTTTATTTCTTCCAATCCGGCTGTGGGAGCGTCCGTCCACTCAAAGTGTTCGGTGCGCCAAAGGTGGCGATAAAGGGGTAAAGCCTTTTCTCCTAACCGGGAGATAAAGCGGCTTAGAGCCGCCACACATCCAGTTAACTTTTGGATTTGTTTGAGGTCTGTTGGGGTAGCCAACTGTGACAAAGCTCGGATTTTGGCCGGATTAGCTTCAATACCTCTACTGGAGACAATAAAAACCAGGAGCTTTCCGGCAGGTACGCCGAAAATGCATTTTTCCGGATTGAGCTCGATGTCGTATGTTCGGAGGTTGTCGAATGTGAGCCTCAAGTCGTCTATCAAAGAGTCGACGTGTTTGGTTTTGACGACCACGTCGTCTACGTATGCCTCTACTGTTTTGCCGATTTGTTTCTCCAGACATGTCTGAATCATGCACTGATATGTTGCGCCGGCGTTTTTTAGCCCAAAAGGCATTATGTTGAAACAGAAGGGACCGTATGGTGTGATGAATGTCATTGCGGCTTGGTCGGACTCCGCCATCTTGATTTGGTGGTAACCGGAGTATGCGTCGAGGAAACACAATGACTCGTGTCCTGCGGTAGCATCAATAATTTGATCGATGCGGGGGAGGGGGAAGGGATCCTTTGGGCAAGCTTTATTGAGGTCCTTGAAATCGACACAAAGGCGCCAGGATTTATCCTTATTTGGTAACATCACCAGGTTTGCTAGCCAGTCCGGGTGTTTTATTTCTGTGATGAATCCGGCCTCCAATAACTTAGCTAGTTCCTCTCCCATGGCCTGTCTCTTAGGTTCAGAGAAATGCCGAAGAGCTTGCTTGACCGGCTTGAATCCCTTTAGGATATTGAGGCTACGCTCGGCCAGCCTGCGTGGGATTCCTGCCATGTGTGAGGGATGCCAGGCGAATATGTCCCAATTCTCGCGCAGGAACTCTCGTAGTGCAGCATCCACAGCGGGGTTTAAATGTGCCCCGATGGAGGCTATTTTTGTACGATCCGTTGGGTGGACTTGGAATTTGACTATTTCATCCGCTGGTTTAAAAGAGGTGTACTTGGATCTCTTATCGAGGATCACGTCGTCCTTGTCCACTGTGGAGCGTAGCGTGGTTAATTCCTTGGACGAGGGGGCTTTGGATAATGCCTCGAGGGCCAGTGCGGTGTTTTGTTTTCGGCGGAGAGTGCTGTGTCCGGATCACTGGTGAGGGTGATGATTCCGTTGGGCCCGGGCATTTTGAGCTTCATGTACCCATAATGGGGCACGGCTTGGAAGATCGTGAACGCCTCACGTCCTAAAAGGGCGTGGTATACACTGCTGAACGGGGCCACTTGAAATGTAATTTCTTCGGACCTATAGTTCTCTGGCGTACCGAATACCACATCTAGTGTGATTTTCCCAGTGTATCGTGCCTCCCGACTGGGTATGATTCCCCTGAAGGTTGTGCTACTTCGCTCAATGCGGTTCCAGTCTATTTCCATTTTTTGAAGAGTTTCCTCATAGATGAGGTTTAATCCGCTGCCGCCGTCCATGAGTACTTTGGTGAGTCGAAAGCCGTCCACAATTGGACTGAGGACCAGTGCGGCTGGTGCTCACGCTGTTCGGAATTTAGGTTCATCACTGGCATTGAAGGTAATAGCCGTGTCACTCCATGGATTTATTGCTTCTACGTGGCAGATTTCGGCCATGTTGCGGAGTGTTCACTTGCGCCTATTATTTGACGCAAAGGTCTCAAAGACTGTTAACACCATATTGTTATCCATGGGATGGTGCTCTATGGCGTTTGGGAAAATAAGATCCTCACTGAGGGAGTCCTGGATTAGGGGGTGTTCGGGTAGCCGGACTATACCTTCAGCCGGACTCCAGGACTATGAAGATACAAGATTGAAGACTTCGTCCCATGTCCGGATGGGACTTTCCTTGGCGTGGAAGGCAAGCTTGGCGACGCGGATATTCAAGATCTCCTACCATTGTAACCGACTCTGTGTAACCCTAACCCTATCCGGTGTCTATATAAACCGGAGGGTTGTAGTCCGTAGGACATCAACTCCATATACAACAATCATACCATAGGCTAGCTTCTAGGGTTTAGCCTCCTTGATCTCGTGGTAGATCAACTCTTGTACTACCCATATCATCAATATTAATCAAGAAGGAGTAGGGTATTACCTCCATCGAGAGGGCCCGAACCTGGGTAAAAACATCGTGTCCCTTGTCTCCTGTTACCATCCGGCCTTGACGCACAGTTCGGGACCCCCTACCCGAGATCCGCCGGTTTTGACACCGACATTGGTGCTTTCATTGAGAGTTCCTCTGTGTCGTCGCCTTTAGGCCCGATGGCTCCTTTGATGATCAACAACGATGCGGTCCAGGGTGAGACTTTTCTCCCCGGACAGATCTTCGTCTTCAGCGGCTTCGCACTGCGGGCCAATTCGCTTGGCCACCTGGAGCAGATCGAAAGCTACGCCCTTGGCCATCAAGTCAGGTTTGGAAGCCTAAATTACATGGCAGACATCCGCGGAGATTTGATCTTCGACGGATTCGAGCCACAACCAAGTGCGCCGCACTGTCTCGCGGGGCATGGTCTAGCTCTGTCACCGAACAGTATCCCGGAGGCCGCAAACGCACCAGCTCTGACCCTTAATTCGGAGCCAGTTGTGTCAGTCGAGGATGAGAGGTTGCACGTCACCTCGGGGGCTGCGATCTCAAAGGCGATCGAGCCGAACGCCGGCCCCACACTCCGCGTGACTCACGACTCCGAGGATCCGGACTCCTCTCCGGACTCCGAACCCCCCGCGCCCCTGCCGATCGAATCCGATTAGGCGCCAATAATGGAGTTCACCGCCTCGGACATCTTTCAGCACTCGCCTTTTGGCGACATCCTGAATTCTCTCAAGTCTCTCTCTTTATCAGGAGAGCCCTGGCCGGATTACGGTCACCGAGGATGGGATACGGACGATGAAGAAGTTCAAAGCCCACCCACCACCCACTTTGTAGCCACTGTTGACGATTTAACCGACATGCTTGACTTCGGCTCCGAAGACATCGACGGTATGGACAACGATGTAGGAGACGAATAGGAACCAGCACCTGTAGGGCACTGGAAGGCCACCTCGTCATATGACATATATATGGTGGATACTCCAAAAGATGGAGATGGTGATGGAATAGCCGGGGATGACAACTCCAAGAAACAGCCAAAGCGCCAGCGTTAGCGGCGCCGCTCTAAATCCCGCCAAAGCAAAAATGGTGATTCCGGCACGGGAGATAATACTACCCCGGATAGCGCCGAAGAACACCCACCACAGCAAGATTCGGCACAGGAAGATGGAGAAGCCAGCCCTCATGAGAGAGCGGCAGACCGAGAGGTCGAGGATGATAACTATAAGCCTCCCTCTGAAGACGAGGCAAGCCTCGATGACGACGAATTCGTCGTACCATCAGACCCCGCCGAACAAGAGCGTTTCAAACACAGGCTTTTAGCCACGGCAAGTAGCCTCAAGAAAAAGCAGCAACAGCTTAGAGCTGACCAAGATTTGCAAGCTGATAGATGGACTGAGGTCCTTGCAGCCGAAGAGTATGAACTCGAACGCCCCTCCAAGAGTTACCCAAAGCGCAGGCCGCTACCCCGATCAGAGGAGGAAGCACCTACATTACCAGCGCACGACATGGCAGACCGGCCACCTCGCGGCCGCGACAGAGAGGCCTCTCGGCCCTCAACAGAAGCCATGCCCCGACGCCACTCAACTAAGGCACGGGAAAATGCACCAGACCTGCGAGACGTACTGGAGGATAAGGCAAGAGAAACAAGATCGATCTACGGATCGCGCAGGCGCCTTACGGCATGTGACGATGATCTTCACTCCGGATACAACAAATACGGCCGGGCCGAACACAACAGACATAGCTCTTCCGAGCTGCGTCATGATATAGCCCAGTACAGAGGCGCCGCACACCTTCTATGCTTCACGGATGAAGTAATGGATCATAAAATCCCAGAGGGTTTCAAACCCGTAAACATCGAATCATACGATGGCACAACAGATCCGGCGGTATGGATCGAGGATTATCTCCTTCACATCCACTTGGCACGCGATGATGATCTACACGCCATCAAATACCTCTCGCTCAAACTTAAAGGACCGGCCCGACATTGGCTTAACAGCTTGCCAGCAGACTCAATCGGTTCTTGGGGGGACCTGGAAGCCGCATTCCTCGAAAACTTCCAGGGCACTTACGTGCGACCACCGGATGCCGATGACTTAAGCCACATAATTCAGCAGCCAGAGGAATCGGCCAGGCAATTCTGGACACGGTTCCTAACAAAGAAAAACCAGATAGTCGACTGTCCGGACGCAGAGGCCCTAGCAGCCTTCAAGCATAACATCCACGACGAGTGGCTTGCCCGGCACCTGGGACAGGAAAAGCCAAAATCTATGGCAGCCCTCACGACACTCATGACCCGCTTTTGCGCGGGAGAAGACAGCTGGCTAGCTCGCAGTAACAACTTATCAAAGAACCCTGGTAATTCGGATACCAAGGACAAAAGTGGCAGGACACGTCGGAATAAGCAAAAACGCTGCGTTAGCAGCGAAAGAAATGAAGACACGGCAGTCAATGCCGTATTCAGAGGCTATAAATCCGGTCAGCGGAAAAAGCCATCCAAAAAGAATACTCAGGGCCCGTCCAGTTTGGACCGAATACTCGACCGCTTGTGCCAGATACATGGCACCCCCGAAAGGCCAGCCAATCACACTAACAGGGATTGTTGGGTGTTCAAGCAGGCAGGAAAGTTAAGAGCCGAAAACAAAGACAAGGGGCTGCACAGCGTCGACGAGGAGGAGCCCAGGCCACCGAACAACAAAGGACAGAAGGGCTTTCCCCCACAAGTGCGGACGGTGAACATGATATACGCAACCCACATTCCCAAGAGGGAGCGGAAGCGTGCGCTACGGGACGTATACGCGTTGGAGCCAGTCGCCCCAAAGTTCAACCCATGGTCCTCCTGCCCGATCACTTATGATCGAAGGGACCATCCCACTAGCATCCGTCATGGCGGCTTCGCCACATTGGTTCTCGACCCAATCATCGATGGATTTGATCTCACAAGAGTCCTCATGGAGGGCGGCAGTAGCCTGAACCTGCTTTACCAAGATACAGTGCGGAAAATGGGCATAGATCCCTCAAGGATTAGGCCCACAAAAACGACCTTTAAAGGCATTATACCAGGTGTAGAAGCCAACTGTACAGGCTCAGTAACACTTGACGTGGTCTTCGGATCCCCGGACAATTTCCAAAGCGAAGAGTTAATCTTCAATATAGTCCCGTTTCGTAGTGGCTATCACGCCCTGCTCGGACGAACCGCATTCGCAAAGTTCAATGCGGTGCCGCACTACGCATATCTCAAGCTCAAGATGCCAGGCCCTCGAGGAGTAATCACGGTCAATGGAAACACCGAACGCTCCCTCCATACGGAGGAGCACACGGCGGCTCTCGCAGCGGAAGTACAAAGTAGCCTTCTTAGGCAATTCTCCAGTCCGGCCGTTAAAAAGCCAGACACCGCCAAGCGCGCCGGGAGTAACCCACAGCAGGACCGCCTGGCACGTTCTGAGCAAGCGTAGCAATGCGGCCCCAACCCCAGCTCTCGCGACATAGCGAAACCAGTGCCTCGCGTACATAACTACGCCTTTGAAATACCATGGGCACAGGGGAAGGGGCACAATAACGGCACACCCAAAATACGGCTTAAAACATACTAGGGGCTGCCGGATTCTTTTTTTAATTTTTTTTCTTACTTTCAGGACTCCATACTTCGGATGACCTGTTCGGCAATTTGACTGCCGCACAAACGATGCAAGATCCAGGGAGGCAGACAAGCCATGCCGCATTATGGAACTCCCAGGTGGTCTCTGTTACGAGCGGTATACCTGTTTTGAATACAATTCCGCGGCCTGCCCCTTGTCAGGACATGTTAAATAGTCCAATATCTTTTTGCTTATCGCACTATTTGTATCGTTCGGCTTTGATAAACAGCCTCTCTATAAACAATGCATAGCTTTTTGTCTATTTTTTTGCATTATCCTCTTTTCACATATATGTTTATTAAATGACATGATTGCACCCGTACACCATGGTACGGCAAACACGCCAGGGGCTTCAGTACCCCTCATTATGGTGTGAGAAGTCCGTACACTTTCACAAGTGCGGCACCCCGAACTTATAGCACTATATGCATCGGCTCCGAATCATGATTTGGGTCAATAGTTGGGTTTGCCCGGCTCCTATGTTTTGGTGCCTTACGTTCCGCTATGTCGGCTAAGGTAGCACTAGGAGAACCACTGCGATTGTGCCCCGGTTCAGCTGGGTTAAGCACCTCAGTGGAGAAAGCTAAAACTGACTGTCATGATGAGGCTAGAGACCGGTCGCTGTTCGAGAGGTTTTTTGAGTCCCTAAAGACTAGTGCCGCTTCGAGCGAGGAGCAGGCTTTGTCCGGCCAAGGCGTGGATAGCGCCCCGAACTCGGTCTTCCGAACTAGGGGCTTCGCCAAAATTTAAAATTATAGAGTTCTATGGCTAAGTGAGAGTGTTCAAGCATTATAGTCCGATTGCCTGGTTCGTTGTGCTGAGCGCCTCCCTCGAAGGACCCAACTATGGGAAAAAGAGATCTCAGGTTTATCCCAAACACCCCAGCACTAGTGGCATGGGGCAGAAGCCGACGATTGGCCATCTCTCAATTTTTTGATAAACGGCCGCACAGAAAGTAATATTTTAAATTCAATAAGCATTGCTTAGCACATATGAACAAGTTTTCAGCACACAGGAAAAACACGAGCGAGTTCATTCAAAAATCACATCCTTGGTACATTCATCCGCCACAAGGCGGGCACCTGCAAGAACATCCTTGTAGTAGTTCTCAGGCTTACGATGCTCCTTCCCCGGCGGCCGCCCGTCCTTCACAAGCTTCTCACCGTCCAGCTTACCCCAGTGCACCTTTGCATGGGCAAGGGCCCGACGGGCACCTTAGATGCAGACGGAGCGCTTGATGACCTCGAGCCTCGGACAGGCCTCCACCAGCCGCCGCACCAGCCCGAAATAGCTCCCAAGCTGGGCCTCTCCGGGCCACAGCCGAACTATGAAGCCCTTCATGGCCTGTTCGGCCGCCTTGTGGAGATCGACCAGCTATTTCAGCTGGTCGCTCAAAGGCACAGGGTGTCCGGCCTTAGAATACTGAGACCAGAACACCTTCTCCGTCGAGCTGCCCTCTTCAGCTCGGTAGAATGCGGCGGCGTCGGATACACTGCATGGAAGATCTGCGAATGCCCCTGGAGAGCTCCGGATTCGGGTAAGTAACAAGTAGTTTACTTTTATATTTCTTCTTTGCATAAAGAATGCCTTACCCACTGCTATCTTCCTCATCTCGTCCAACTCTTGGAGGGCCTTTTGGGCTTCGGCCTTGGCAGACTTGGCAGTCTCAAGGGCCGTCGCGAGCTCGGATGCTTGCGCCTTTGACTCAAGCTCCAAACTCTCATGTTTTTTCATGAGAGCCTGAAGCTCTTGCTGCAACTCGCCGACCTGAGCCCCAAGTCTGTCTCGCTCGGTGCGCTCTGCGGCCGTTTTCTTTTCGGCCTCAGACAGCGCCTGCTTAAGGGTCGCCAACTCAGTCGTGGCCCCTACAATAAGCAGTACAATCCTGTTATTTTTTTTTGCAATCACGCCTTTTTATAGGCACTTTTTCTGTAAGGTATTTCTTACCTTCTCTCTCCTCGAGCCGCCGCTTGGCAAGGCCGAGCTCTTGCTCGGTCCGCTCGAGGTCCTGCTTCAGGACACCCACCTCCGCAGTCAGTGCGGCGGTGGATAGCAGCGAAGCCTGCAAACGCATATTGACTCTTTTTTGTTAGACTCCTGCGATATTTAATAGATCCTCTATTTGGCTTTTCTTTCCGAACGCCAAACAGAGCATCAGGGGCTACTGTCTATGCGGTAATATTTTTACATATTTTTACTTACCACAAAGCCTATTAGAAGGCTAGCGCAAGCTTCAGTCAGTCCGCTCTTGGCGGACTGAACCTTCTGGATCACCGTACTCATAATAGTATGGTGCCCCTCGTCGATGGAGGCGCCGTCAAGCACCTCCAGCAGATTGTACGGCACCCCCAGTTGGACGGAGGCCGCCGGCTCAGAAGGCTTGCTCCTCTTGGAAGGAGTTCGCCTACCGTGGTCCGGAACTGTGGAAGATTTTGGCGCAGTGTCCGGCACAAAGCTGGACTTGGAGCCCTGGGGGGCCTTATCCCCTTCACTCCTGGAGTCCGGGAGGTTGCCTTGCGGCTCCTTCGGGACCACCTCCTCCTGCCCCAGAGCTTGTCGCGACGCCACTTCGGCGTCGTCTGCAGTGCGGGGGGAGACAGCGGGCGGAACTGAGTTCACGTCCGATGAGTCCAGGGAGCCGCCCGACGATTCGTTGAATTCGGCCCGGGGCGGGCCGCATAATTACGTTCGACATTAGGGAAAGCTGTGCAACAAAGGAACATCACGAGTTACTCTGATATCCGAACTTATGATTTCGCCGGACGCTTGGCCCTGTTTGGCCATTCCTCTCCGCCCTCTTCGGCGTCGGGGGAGTAGTCCGACGGAGGGGTCTTCCTTTTCCTAGACCCCTCGGCCTCCCCCGTTGGGGCGGCCTTCCTCTTCTCTCCTCCCTCCGCTGGGGGGGAGAGTTTTCTTCTTCCTCCTCGTTTTCTCGGGAAGAGGGCGTCTCGGACTCGTTGGATGACGAGTCCGAGACCACCATGTTACGGGCACTCTTTCGAGTCCCCGTGGTCTTCTTCTTCTTGGCCTTCTTCTTCGGCACCACATAAGGCGCCGGAACCAGCAGCTTCACTAGTAGAGCTGGGGCTGGGTCTTCGGGCAGCGGAGCCAGACAGTTAATTAGTCCGGATATCGCTCGCCAAGCCTGTCAAAGGTAAGGGAGTTTAGATCCCGCATAGAGTCAAACTATGAAAAAAGCTTAACATCCTGTAAAAGGTGAAGATAGCTTACCTCGCTAGCGTGACGCTGCGAGCTGTATCCGCGGTCCTCGGAAGCGGATGCGGGAGCCTCGGCGCCCTTGAATAGCACCTTCCAGGCATCTTCGTACGTCGTGTCGAAGAGCCTGCTAAGGGTTTGGTGCTGCGCCGGGTTGAACTCCCACAGATTAAAATCCTGTTGTTGGCAAGGATCCGGCGGACGAGCATAACCTGGATTACATTAACAAGCCAGATTGGCTTGTTCACCAGGGACTGGATGCATGTTTGCAATCCGGTCACCTCTTTTTCATCACCCCACGACAGGCCCGTCTCTTTCCAGGACATAAGCCGCATGGGGGGTCCGGATCGGAACTCGGGGGCTGCGATCCAGTTCGGATCGCGTGGCTCGGTGATGTAAAACCACCCGGATTGCCACCCCTTTAGGGTCTCCACAAAAGAGCCCTCGAACCATAGGGCGTTGGCCATCTTGCCCGCCATGGCGCCTCCGCACAACCTTGGGCTTGACGTTGAAGGTCTTGAGCCAGAGGCCGAAATGAGGGCGGACGCGGAGGAAAGCCTCGCACACGACGATAAACGCCAAGATGTTGAGGATGAAGTTCGGGGCCAGATCGTGGAAATCCAGGCCGTAGTAGAACATGAGCCCCTGGACAAATGGGTGGAGTGGAAAACCCAGTCCGCGAAGGAAGTGGGGAAGAAATACTACCCTCTCATGGGGCCTTGGGGTGGGGAGAAGTTGCGCCTTTTTTGGAAGCCGGTGCGCGATGTCCTTAGACAGGTATCCGGCCTTCCTTAGCTTCTTGACTTGGCCCTCCGTAGCGGAGGAGACCATCCACTTGCCTCCCGCTCCGGACATTTGCTGGAGAAGGTTGAGGTGGGAAGTGCGGGCTTGGGCGCTGGAGCTCGTGTGCGCAGGAGATGGATAGGCAAAGGAGGAAAAAGGCGTAGGTAAAAAGGTGGATCCTTATCCCCTTATATGGGCGGATGCGGTTGTGCGTCCCCACCAGCCTAGTAAAACTCGCTTGCCTCCCAAGCGCCGTGATAAATGGCGCGGTTGGGTTACCCACGTCCGTATTGATGAGAATCCCGTAAAGGGGGTACACGATCTCTGCTTTGACAAGACGTGCCAAGGAAACCGCCTCGCAAAACGTGCTGAGGTGGAAAAGTAAAAACGATTCGAGTAAAGGACTTGGCCGTAGTGTGATGACGCACCACAGAATACGTCAGCATATTTGATTTGTGTTTACATTATTCTCTCAATGGCAATATGTGGAAACTTATTTTGCAGAGCCGGACACTACTCTTGGTGTTCACAATCTTCTACGAAGGACTTGGAGGAGGAACCCGCCTTGCAATGCCGAAGACAATCTACGTGCCAGACTCGTCGTCATTGAAGCCTGGTTCAAGGGCTACTGAGGGAGTTCTGGATTAGGGGGTGTTCGGGTTGCCGGACTATACCATCAGCCGGACTCCAGGACTATGAAGATACAAGATTGAAGACTTCGTCCCGTGTCCGGATGGGACTTTCCATGGCGTGGAAGGCAAGCTTGGCGACGCGGATATTCAAGATCTCCTACCATTGTAACCGACTCTGTGTAACCCTAACCCTATCCGGTGTCTATATAAACCGGAGGGTTGTAGTCCGTAGGACATCAACTCCATATACAACAATCATACCATAGGCTAGCTTCTAGGGTTTAGCCTCTCCGATCTTGTGGTAGATCAACTCTTGTACTACCCATATCATCAATATTAATCAAGCAGGAGTAGGGTATTACCTCCATCGAGAGGGCCCGAACCTGGGTAAAAACATCGTGTCCCTTGTCTCCTGTTACCATCCGGCCTTGACGCACAGCTCGGGACCCCCTACCGAAGATCCGCCGGTTTTGACACTCACCAAACCCTACGTCCTGCTTGATCAAACGTGCTGAGGTCAAAACCGGCGGATCTCGGTTAGGGGGTCCCGAACTGTGCGTCTAAGGTGGATGGGAATAGGAGGCAGGGAACACGATGTTTTACCCAGGTTCAGGCCCTCTTGATGGAGGTAAAACCCTACGTCCTGCTTGATTTATTCTTGATGATATGAGTATTACAAGAGTTGATCTACCACGAGATCAGAGAGGCTAAACCCTAGAAGCTAGCCTATGGTATGATTATATGTTGTCCTACGGACTAAAACCCTCCAGTTTATATAGACACCGGAGGGGGCTAGGGTTACACAAGGTCGGTTACAAAGGAGGAGATATACATATCCGTATTCCCTAGCTTGCCTTCCACGCCAAGTAGAGTCCCATCTGGACACGAGACAAAGTCTTCAATCTTGTATCTTCATAGTCCAACAGTCCGGCCAAAGGATATAGTCCGGCTGTCAGGAGACCCCCTAATCCAGGACTCCCTCACTTACTATTTAATTCATTGAGCAAATCATTTTGAGCTTTAAGTAGTTTTCCTACTTGAGTTGTAACCATAGAGGCATGTTTGCTAATAAGTTTATGTTCACCTCTAACATCAGCCATGTAATTACCCAAGTGTTCAAGCATATCGGAATTGTATTTCAATTGTCTACCAAAATAAGCATTGAAGTTCTCTTGTTTGACAATAAAATTATCAAACTCTTCTAAGCATTGTCTAACAGACTTATAGTGAGGAATACCTCCTTCATCAAATCTATAAAGAGAATTTAACTTTACTACCTGTGTCGGGTTATCAAGACCATGAGTTTCTTCAATAGGTGATGGATTAAGATCATATGTTTCTTAGATAGGCGGTAAATTAAGACCATGTATTTCTTAAATAGGAGGTAAATTCTTAACATCTTCAGCTTTTATACCTTTTTCTTTCATTGATTTCTTTGCCTCTTGCATATCTTCAGGACTGAGAAATAGAACACCTCTTTTCTTCGGAGTTGGTTTAGGAAAAGGCTCAGGAATTGGCTCAGGAGCTGGCTCAGGAAGTGTCCAATTATTTTCATTTGTCAACATATTATTCAATAGAATTTCAACTTCATCTGGTGTTCTTTCCCTGAAAATAGAACCAGCACAACTATCCAGGTAATCTCTGGAAGCATCGGTTAGTCCATTATAAAAGATATCAAGTATTTCATTTTTCTTAAGAGGATGATCAGGCAAAGCATTAAGTTACTTGAGAAGCCTCCCCCAAGCTTGTGGGAGACTCTCGTCTTCAGTTTGCACAAAGTTGTATATATTCCTTAAAGCAGCCTGTTTCTTATGAGCAGGGAAATATTTAGCAGAGAAGTAATAAATCATATCCTGGGGACTACTCACACAACCAGGATCAAGAGAATTAAACCATATCTTAGCATCACCCTTTAATGATAACAGAAATATTTTAAGGATATAAAGGTAGCGAGATTTCTCATCATTATTGAACAGGGTGGCTATATCATTTAATTTAGTAAGATGTGCCACAACAGTTTCAGATTCATAGCCATAAAAGGATCTGATTCAACCAAATTAATTATATCAGGATCAACAGAGAATTCATAATCCTTATCAGTAACACAAATAGGTGAAGTAGCAAAAGCAGGATCAGGTTTCAATCTAGCACTAAAAGATTTCTGCTTCCATTTAGCTAATAACCTCTTGAGCTCGTATCTATCTTTGCAAGCTAAAATAGCTAAAGCAGCTTCTTTTTCCAAAACATAATCCTCAGGAACAACCGGTGACTCATAATTATTAGGGGGAGAGTCTTCATCATCACTTTCTTCAATATTTTCAATAATTTCATTCTCTCTAGCCCTAACAAGTTGTTCATCATGAAATTCACCAAGTGGCACGGTAGTATCAAGCATAGAAGTAGTTTCATCATAAGTATCATGCATAGCAGAAGTGGCATCATCAATAACATGCGACATATCAGAACGAATAGCAGAAGCAGGTTTAGGTGTCGCAAGCTTACTCAAAACAGAAGGTGAATCAAGTGCAGAGCTAGATGGCAGTTCCTTACCTCCGCTCGTAGTTGAGGGATAAATTGTTGTCTTAGCGTCTTTCAAGTTCTTCATAGTGACTAGCAGATATAAATCCCAAGTGACTCAAAGAATAGCGCTATGCTCCCCGGCAATGGCGCGAGAAAATAGTCTTGATAACCCACACGTATAGGGGATCGCAACAGTTTTCGAGGGCAGAGTATTCAACCCAAATTTATTGATTCGACCCAAGGGGAGCCAAAGAATATTCTCAAGTATTAGTAGTTGAGTTGTTAATTTAACCACACCTGGATAACTTAGTATCTGCAGCAAAGTATTTAGTAGCAAAGTAATATGGAAGTAACGGTAACAGTAGCAAAAGTAATATTTTTGGGTTTCGTAGTGACTGTAACAATAGCAACGGAAAAGTATATAAGTGAAGAACAATATGTGAAAATCTCGTAGGCATTGGATCGGTGATGGAGAATTATGCCGGATGCGGTTCATCATGTAACAATCATAACATAGGGTGACACAAATTCATCAATGTAATGTAGGCATGTATTCCGAATATAGTCATACGTGCTTATGGAAAAGAACTTGCATGACATCTTTTGTCCTACCCTCCCGTGGTAGCGGGGTCCTATCAGAAACTAAGGGATATTAAGGCCTCATTTTAATAGAGTACTGGAACAAAGCATTAACACATAGTGAATACATGAACTCCTCAAACTACGGTCATCACCGGGAGTGGTCCCGATTATTGTCACTTTGGGGTTGCCGGATCATAACACATAGTAGGTGACTATAGACTTGCAAGATAGGATCAAGAACTCACATATATTCATGAAAACATAATAGGTTTAGATCTGAAATCATGGCACTCGGGCCCTAGTGACAAGCATTGAGCATAGCAAAGTCATAGCAATATCAATCTCAGAACATAGTGGATACTAGGGATCAAACCCTAACAAAACTAACTCGATTACATGATAGATCTCATCCAACCCATCACCATCCAACAAGCCTATGATGGAATTACTCACACACGGTGGTGAGCATCATGAAATTGGTGATGGAGGACGGTTGATGATGACGACGGCGGTAGATTCCCCGCTCCGGAGCCCCGAACGGACTCCAGATCAGCCCTCCCGAGAGGTTTTAGGGCTTGGCGGCGGCTCCGTATTGTAAAACGCGATGAATCCTTCTCTCTGATTTTTTTTCTCCCCAAAAGTGAATATATGGAGTTGGAGTTGAGGTCGGTGGAGCGTCAGGTGGCCCACGAGGTAGGGGGGCGCGCCCAGGGGGGCAGGCGTACCCCCACCCTCGTGGACAGGGTGTGGGCCCCCTGACGTCGATTTTTCTTCCAGTATTTTGTATATTTAACAAAAAGATGTTCCGTGGAGTTTCAGGTCATTCTGAGAACTTTTGTTTCTGCACATAAGTAACACCATGGAAAGTCTGCTGAAAACAGCGTCAGTCCGGGTTAGTTCCATTCAAATTATACAATTTAGAGTCCAAAACAAGGGAAAAAGTGTTTGGAAAAGTAGATACGACGGAGACGTATCAAACACAAGGAGCATTTGTGTTTAGTTCTCGAGAAGCTCAGGGAACATTAGTTATATGCCAAGTTCAGAAATGTGAGTTTTGGTTGAAGGAATTTGGATTTCTTGGACATGTTATATCAGGAGAAGGTATAGCAGTAGACCCTTCCATGGTTTAGTCCCTCACTGATTGGCAAGCACCCACCTCAGTAGGAGAGATCCGCAATTTTCTTGGACTCGCGGGATAATACTGGAGATTGATTGAGAATTTCTCTAAGATTGTGAAGCCCATGACGGAGTTGTTGAATAAGGACACCAAGTTCAAATGGACAGATAAATGTGAGGCAAGTTCCAGAAGTTGAAGAAACGTTTGGTTACAGCCCTAGTGCTGATTTTGCCTGATATATGCTAGGATTTCCAAGTGTATTGCGACGCATCTCGCTTAGGACTTGGAGGTGTACTTATGCAAGACGAAAGAGTTGTTTCATATTCCTCACGTCAAGACCTGGAGACATTTTCTTATTGGAAATCGTTGTGATGTGTACACGGATCATAAGAGTTTGAAGTACATTTTCACACAGAAGGAGCTAAATCTCAGGCAAAGGAGATGGTTGCAGCTTATAAAGGATTACGATATGAAGTTACACTATCATCCAGGCAAGGACAATGTCGTAGCAGACGCTTTGAGCTGGAAGAGTTATGCCAATACCCTCTTGAGCGGAGGATTTCCAAAGGAGTTAGCTGAAGATCTTAGGGAGCTTCGTTTGGTGGTAGTTCCTAGAGGTTTTGTGGCAGCATTGGAAGTTCAGTCGACAATATTGGGAACAATTCGAGAAGCTCAGAAGGATGATGGAGAAATTGCTGAGATAAAGGAGAAGATGAGCAAAGGAAAAGCCAAAGGTTTTCGTGAGGATGAGCTCCACACCTTGTGGTTTGAGGACCGTGTTTATGTGCCCAATAATGCCGAGATCGGGAAGTTGATACTACAGGAAGCTCATGACTCGCCATACTGATCGATACACCCCAGAAACACCAAGATGTATTTCGATTTAAAGGAGTGTTTCTGGTGGACTGGTATGAAGAAGGATATTGCCGAGTATGTAGCCATATGTGATGTATGTCACGGAGTGAAGGCAGAACATCAGAAGCCAGCAGGATTGCTGCAACATATGCCGATACCCGAATGGAAGTGGGATAAGCTTGGCATAGATTTTATCACCGGATTACCTAGGACCCGATCGGGATATGATTCCATCTGGTTAGTAGTAGATTGTTTGACCAAAGTGGCTCACTTTATCCCAGTGAAAACCACTTATACGAGTGCGAAGTTGGCCAAGATATATATGACCAGGATCGTATGTCTCACTCCACGACAACACTGATGTAAGGACATAAAAACTGCCAAGAAAAGGCACTTTAAAGGGGAGATAAACTGCCGGGAGGCTGGTTCTACTGGCAGATAGAACTTCCACGAGAACGGCTGCCGGAAATTAGTTCTCCCGGCAGATAAAGTATTCCCGGCAGTTTCCCTGCCCTAACCCATCTTTCTGCCGGCAGATCAATTTCTCCTGGCAAACTGATTCCCGGCAGTTCCACTGCCGTCACAATCATGTTTACCCGGCAGTTATTATGCCATAGCACTATGTTTTCACTAACATAGTGTTCAAGGCCACATATACCTAATTTAATTTTCTTCCATTGTGTTCGGGGCAATCTATCGGGACAGATCACACAACTTATAGATACACTTCATCCAAGGATACATATATATAGGCCTCATCCAAAACCTTAAAACTCCATTCAATAAACATGACAGACCAAATACATACGTTTGTGGATACATGCATGAAAAGAACATATATAAGGATGCTGTGCACCTAAAGGAAAAGTACACGTGATTCTGATGTGGCACACAACCAAAAATGAGCATACAATGGCTTATGTGCCAAAACAACCACCAAAATGAGCAGAGTAAAAATTGTCAATGTCTCAAGTTCAATAAACAACATTACATAATCACTCCTACTTAATTGTAGGTCTTCCAAATCTTCAGCAGCCTGTAGATATTCCACACCTCCATCAACATGTGTATCTTTGGGAAACCTGCAATGGATAGGAAACTCCAAATGGAGCTCTCATTTTGGATTTTAAATTGACACATTAAAGATCTTCGCGTGCTGCAGTTTAACTCGTCGGCATAGATAAAACTCTTCTAAATGTGCAGCACTTCGTCATCACAGCAAGCAACATTACAAGTTAGATCAAGTAGGAATTATTAGCACTACACATAGAAAAATCTTCCATGGGCAGATATGGCAAAACAGGAACTCATACAATTAATTTGCACTGAACATACAAGGGCTAACTTCCAAGTACACAAAGTAACGCCAGGGAGATGCTCAGACCGTTTCAGTCCATGGACAAAAACTAATGTACAAGACTAGTGCCTTGCCATTGCCATGCAAGTAGCTAGGGTTAGGTGTCTAGTGCTCATAAGATGTGATTACATAGAAGGCGCAGCGTGTTGTGCAAAAGCAACAAATCTCCACTAACCTGAATCACATAATGCAGCTAAAATGGACATATTTTGTGATCTTTTAAGTGGTAGTCTAAGTTTTTAGTTTCCTGGTTCCATGCTTTTGTTTTTGCAGTCAAAGTACATTGAAGCACTTAAGGAGAAAGCAGATCAACATAAAAAAGAACAGGACATAGTGTACGAGACAAACCTTCATAAAGAGAGGAGCAAGGAAGTCCCACCTGTTTGCTGGCAAAGACATGTTTGTAACATCTACCTACAGAAAGAAACTTGAAGAGGACAAAAAATGGCTAGAGGAAGAAAGGCAGTAGCTTCAAGAAGTCATGATGCAATGCTATTTCCAGTAGCGGCAGCAGTACAAAACACACTCGCCACCAGAATTACCATTATTCTTTGCATAATCAGGAGTGGAGAGGTTAACGAAGAAGATTATATTTGCTGAATATTTTTTGTTGCTAACAAGAGATAAATGCCTTGGCAAGCTGAAGGCTACAAGCATTTGTGCCCTTTTGTCTATACTATTTTAACATGTAACTAGTGGTTTGTAACAAGATTCCCGTAATGACTCAAATCAATAGTAATTTCCCAGTCAGTGTTGGTATAGCTTAGTAGCGGAATTCTAGGATACATGTAGCTTAGTAATACAGAAAAATAGGATAATGTTCTGTAATGCTTGCCACAAGGCCAAGTTCATGCATGAGTAAATTGCAGCACAAACTGGACAGAAAGATTAGGAAATTAGAAACAAAAAATCTAAGTATCATCTAATCTAATCAGAATTAAAAAATTAATGACAACTTCAGAAAAAACTAATCAAACTTCTATGTATTTAAGCATAAGAACTTCAGGTTTCCTTTTTTCAAAACAGAGGATACATGTGCTCAGATTTCAAGCAAGTTTTTTTGTAAATTTTATGCTGGACAGTTTGCTTTGCACTTAATCAAGGACAATTCGGACACATGTCCATGAACTAACCCGGAATAGCAATATGATAAAGCCAAAAGCCTTAAGTTTTCACAGCAACCATTCCTACAAATATTGAGTCATCATGCTGTCACGTCATTGCAGTAGATATGCTTGTCAGTATATAAAAAATAGAAGAGTGCACATACATGTAACTGTCTAATCCGGAAGTAATTAGACTTAGACCAATAGGAAAGGAAATGTATTCTTAAAGTGGACGATCCTGTTAATTCTTGTGCATACTCCATACAAGAGTATAGCTGAACATAAACAAACAGCCTAAAAGGTTCGTACTTACTCATCAAATACTACCGATCTGAATGTCTTTTCATGCTCAATGAGATTGAATGGCACAATGTTCTAGATCAGCCCTTCACTTAGCTGGACCCTGAATTCTCTAGAGCATCCATGATGCTGCCCTACATGTGTGAGTCAAATAGTATCATAGTCATAGCAGGTAATTCGTTAGATACAAAGTGAGATGTACAACATCAGCGGCAATAGAATGAATTATCAATAATCGAAAATGTATGTCAATCACGTCGCATGGCAAACAAGACATGATTAGAGGTAGACACATGGATGAACTTTGGGGACCATGTGGAGCTTGAGATTGATTCCAAAAACTATCTCTCATTACGAATAATCAACAGATTGCTCTGATCTGATGCCATTTCAACATGTAGCCAACAGGGGAAACTTTCCTGAACAACTTTCAGAAAATTTCCTTTTTTCCTGATTCGTCCTAACATCCTAACCTACTCATCTCCTAGTTAAGTTGTTATTTTAGGTGGCAGTGGATCTGGAAAGAACGACGGAAAAAAATCATACTTTTGCCACTGGGCTACCATGGCCCCAATAAACACTATACAGAGAAAGAAAGGCGAACCTTGCTGCTACGCCATTGCTCATGGACCTGCATGACAAGGTACTACACTACTAGGGCTATATTACTTGTTCGTGGCACTGCAATAAAGCCTTTTCTGAAATCTGAACCACATTCAGTAGTTGAAACTTTAAACTCTAGAAGTGGTACTCCACTTTCAGTCTACATTTGCAGCAAAAATATACAGAAAGAAGTTCTCTAGCTATATTTGCAGCATGAGTAAAGCTTTTTCCCCAAAGCTTGCATGTAGTACTCCTACTGGGTTTCACTGATTTAGTATGCAATTGGAGCAGCCATTTGCTTCAATGGAATATCTCTTCACCATAAGCAAAACTTGGGCTATCGGATGGCAAAGCTAGTCATTATCTTCACAACTATAGTGCCATATAAACTCAAACACTATCTGAAGTCGTTCTAGTTACTACTCAGAACAAAAAGGAACGAAAGTTTGCAAAGATTGAAATCTCACCGGCCAAGTGCTCTCGGTATGCAAGGAGGCGGTGTTGCCCCTGGGAGAGGATGTAGAGGAGCTGGAGCTTCTCGGGAGAGGGGCCGTACTGGAAGGTCCGGTGCTCGGGCAAGGGAGAGAGGAGGCGGCCCAGCTTAGTGCTCGGGGAAGCATGCTCATGGAGGAGGAGGAGCCCCTGCTCGGGGGAGAAATCTTGAGGAGGGGGCCTGCTCAGCGGAGGAAACCTTGGCTGTTGTGGGGATGGAGGGCGGTCGGCGGAGGCGGCCTCGGAGGAAGCAAGCGCTAGGTGCAGCGGGGGTCGGTTGTGGGGATGGAGAAATCTTGAGGAGGGGTCCTACTCAGCGGAGGAAACCTTGGCTGTTGTGGGGATGGAGGGCGGTCGGCGGCGTTCCTCGGAGGAATCAAGTGCTAGGTGCAGCGGGGGATGGGGAGCAAGTAGCGCGGGGTTTCGTTGGTACAGGATGGCAGTTGGTGGCATGACTGTGTTCGGGGAGGAAGCCAGCGTTGCGGTCGAGTGGTTGGCGGTGGCAGCGTGGTCGTGTTTGAGGATTAGGTTTTCCAAGATTTGGGGAAGAATTGGTCAGGGCCTCAGGGCGACGAGCACACGACCAAAAGAACCCCTTGTGAATATTTCGATCTCGCGCGCCCTTTCTCCCCCGCGAGCGCGCTTGGCCCAAACTTTGTTTTTTCAGAAACGGCCCAATTACCTTGGTTACGCGTCGCATACAGTTCCCGGCAGACAACAAGCCGCAGTTTAGTTGGGTCGGCAGATAGGATGACATGCCAAGTGGACATCGATGCCTACAGTTTGTGTGCCCTCGTTGGTTAACTTCTCCCGGCAGTTTCTATGCAGTTAAGTACTTCTACCGGCAGTTATTGAATTCCTGGCAGTTTCTTTGCCCTTGGTTTGGTATTTCTCCCGGCAGTTAACTGCCCCTAATTATGTGTTGTGGTGTAGTGTCTGAATGGAGTTCCAAGGACCATCGTATCAGGTAGAGTTACACAGTTCACTTCAAAGTTTTGGCATCAGTTGCACCAGACTTTGGGAACTAGGCTAGAGTTCAGTACAGCCTTTCATCCGCAGACAGATGGACAGACCGAGAGAGTCAATCAGATTCTGGAGGACATGTTGAGAGCTTATGCGCTAGATTATGGATCTAGTTGGGATGATAACTTGCGCTACGCAGAGTTCTCATACAACAGCAGCTACCAAGCCAGTTTGAAGATGACACCCTTCGAAGCTTTGTATGGAAGGAGGTGCAGGACACCGTTAATGTGGGATGAAGTTGGAGACTGTCAGTTGTTTGGACTAGATTTGATCAAAGAGTCAGAAGAGAAGGTTAAATTGATTTGAGATAGACTAAGGTAGCTCAGTCCAGACAGAAGAGTTATGCAGATTTAAAATGCAAGGAGGTCTACAAAATCGGAGACAGGGCATATCTTTGAGTGTCACCTCTGCGAGGAGTTAAACATTTTGGAGTTAAGGGAAAGTTAGCACCGAGATTTTGAGGACCATACCGACTTTTGGAACGTTTGGGAGAAGTGACCTAGAAGTTGGAGTTACCCAAGGACTGTCAGGAGTTCATGATGTGCCATGCTGAAATTGTCGATATTCCTCTGAGAGATACAGTGCCCCTGGAAGCAATTCAGTTGGATAGTGATCTGACCTACGAGGAGAAACCAGTCAAGATTCTCGAGTTTGCCAGCCGAGATACCCACAGCAAGGTTATCAAGTTTTGCAAAGTTCATTGGAGCCACCATACTGAGGACGAAGCCACCTGGGAATGAGAGGATGATCTACCGAAAGACCACCCACAGCTATTCTCTAGCCAACCCGAATCTCAAGGGCGAGATTCACCTTAAGGGGGGTACGTTTGTAACATCCCAAATTTTCAATTTGGAATGTTATACATAGGTCATCATATGCATATCATATTATATTAGCATTTTGGTTTTGGATCCTAAAAATCCTAACCAACTCAAGGACCGGAGGAGAGAGTTGGGGATTTTATTATTTTCAGATTTGAATTTTCTCAAATATTGAAAAGAAGATCATTTTGGTTTTAATTGTTTTTCTCTCCGAAATATTTGAATATAAAAATAAATGAGAGGAGATAATACGACTTCTCTAAAATAAAAGAAATATTGGAGGAAAGACGTTAAAATCAAATAAATAATTTTATTTGGATTTTATTACTATTTTATTTGAATTAGAAAAATATGCATTTTTCAAAATTGCATTGTAGGCCAAGAAAATGTGTTCACTATGTTCTAAATATTCTATTTAAATGGTGAAAATTGTTGTTGGCATTTTTAGTATGTTTTTAATTTTTATTAGGATTTTTCTTGGCGGAATATTATTTAAAAAAAGTTTTGGACCGACTGGGCCGAAGCCCAGCCGGCCCAGCGTCCGTCGCCACTGACCCTGAGCCGGTCTCCGCCTGCCACACGCCGCCGTCGCCTACCCGGAGACCGCCGCCGCTCTTGCCCCTTCTCCAAGCCACCCCTGCCCTCCTTATAAGCCGTCACCCCCGCCCCCACATCGCCACCCGAGCCGCCACCGCCCGCCGCCGCAGCAGCGACCGCAGCCGCCGCTTGCCTCGCCGCCCCGCGCAGCCGCCGCCGCGCCACCCCACCGTCGCCCAGCGCAGCCGCCCCGCCCGCTGGAAGCCATCGGAGCTGCGACGGACTTCGCGGATCTCGCCGCCGGTTTTTTTTGGTCTAGGTAAAAACCGCCCGGTTTTCTTCAAAACCGTATATCGGTTTTTTTATTTAGACCGGTTTGGTTTTTTCTCGGTTTAGTTCGTTTGCGAACGTTCATTCGTTTGTTCGTTCTAACGAACGAATTCGCTAGTTCTTCTCTGTTAGCGGACGTTCATCCGATAGATTTTTCATTTTATTTTCTTTTTGGCCAGGGACCTATCCGTGATTATTTTTATTGCAGATAAGCCCCTGATCTTCAAACCCTCGGCTTTTCTGAACCGTTTGCCCAAATCCAGTGAAACCAACGCCAAAATCTTCATCTCGAGCCCCTCTTTCTGTTTAATCGACCTAAACAAGGTTTTGAGAATTTAAAATTTCGTTTCAAGAAAATTTGAATTCGAGGTTCTTTTGACCGTAGTTTCAGTTCCGTAGCTCCGATTCGGTTGATTCTTTTTGCAAATCGAAGCTTTTCAGTTGAACTTTCAGACATGATCTTCTTATTTGAAGTTTTACCCGTGCATCTATGCTTGAGCTCTTATGTATGCTATTGTTAGTTTGCGATAGAATTCCCCGATTGTGAACCGTGCTACTACGAGTCTCTAGGGTTTGCAGATCGTCAGCAAGGCAAGTAACACATTGATCATACTATTTTCATGCCCAGTTTTTATGCATTAGTTACAACCCTCAAACATTGCATGAGTAGGATCTCTTAACATGTGGGTATTGGGAAGTAGTTGATGAGGTAGAACCTATTGCCCTTTTATTATCAAACCCTTGGGAGTTACTTCTACGTTATGCTTATATTGCCATGCTATGCTCGTAGACGTGGATTGGGTTTGAGTGTATCCATGACAGATGTGAGATTGTTAATTTAATGGTTAACTTAAGGTGGCTACTTAAACACACATCTGGGTGGATTGGTTGTGGGCACCTGGGGATATACCAATGCTGTCCTTTTGGTTCGCCACCCAGGTTCAAAGGGATCATAAGATTATTCATGCTAGAAATTTCTATGTGCAGCGACAAGCTATTATGGGCTCTAGCATAGTTGATTAGGTTGCATGACCTCTTTTAGTGGTGGGCTAGCAGATGTAGGGGAAAGTAGGTGTAACTATCCACGCAGAGCAAACAGTTAATGCTTCTGAAAGATTGTGTCTCGGCCATCCGTTTCTCAAACACCATGCAGTACGGGAAATACAACGGAGGAGATCGATTCTTGTGGGGAAAAGTGCGCAAACTTCTCCAGAGTGTACAAACTAATCATGGTTAGTCGTGTCCCCGATTATGGACAATCTTGAGTATCTGGTTCTTGGATTATCATGTTGATCTCATCACTCTAAATTAATTTTGTTGGGTTGTTAATTACTTGTTTAATTGGGATTGAAATGGGGATTTACCATTCTCAATATTTATCAACTACCATGATAGTTAAACAAAATATATTCCTTTGTTGTAGGGAAAAATTGGCTTTTCGCAAAACATTATAACCATAGAGCCCCCACCAGCCATATATGCATGTAGTTATAGCATTTACTTTGTTCATTGGTCTATTGTGTCATATTTCCAGCATATTCCATGTGCTGACCCATTTTGGGCAGCAACATATCATGTTCCAGACTTTTTAGACGAAGAGTAAAGTGCGCTAGGTCATTGTCGTGCACTCAGCTATGCCGTTGGAGTTGATAGACTCACTTTATCTTCCAAGCCTTCCTTTGTTGTCATATTTAGATGGCCTTAAGCCATATTTATTGTAATAAGTTCTCTTTTCAGACATTTGATGTAACAAGTGTGTGATTGAACTCTGTTATAAATGCTTCAAGTAGTGTGTGTGTCAGCTTTACCGATCCAGGGATGACACTTATACACAGATATTTGACCGTCTGAGGTCGGATCGCTACATTGGTTCGAGCTGTTAACGGGTTATCGGATCCATACCGGAACCCGATAGCTTAACGGTGGCCCATTATGGTGGATGTCACATGCCAGTTACCCTTGACAAAAGCACTTCCATGACGTGCCATTTATCGTCATGGAAGTGGAAACTTCCGTGATGGTAATTTTGGTATTGTCATGGAACACTTCTACGATAGCACATGTATGAGTATCTTGATTCTGTCATAAAATCGTCATGGATGTACATGCATGACAGAAAAACGTGACCTACTGTGACAAACTCATATCATCACGGAAGTGGTGTTTTTTGTAGTGTAGGCAAATTAATAGGCTTTGGAGATGCCCATCAATTGATATCGATGCAAGTGAGTACGGATTGCCATGCAACGGATGCACTAGAGCTATAAGTGTATGAAAGCTCAAATAGAAACTAAGGGGGTGTGCATCCAACTTGCTTGCTCATGAAGACCTAGGGCAATTTGAGGAAGCCCATCATTGGAATATACAAGCATAGTTTTATAATGTAAATTCCCACTAGTATATGAAAGTGATAAAATAGGAGACTCTCTATCATAAAGAACATGGTGCTATTTAAAAGCACAAGTGTGGAAAAGGATTGTAACATTGTCCCTTCTCTTTTTTCTCTCATTTTTTTGTTTGGGCTTCTTTGGCCTCTTTTTTTATTTGGGCTTCTTTGGCCTCTTTTATTTTCTTAAAGTCCGGAGACTCATCCCAACTTGTGAGGGAATCATAGCTTCCATCATCCTTTCCTCAGATGGGACAATGCTCTAATAATGACGATCATCCCAATTTTATTTACGTACAACTTCAAGAATTACAAATCGATACTAGAACAAAATATGACTCTATATGAATGATCATGCATATGAGAACAATATGACAATGATGGTATGTGTCATAATAAAACAGAATAGTGGAAGTTGTGTGGCAATATATCTCGGAATGGCTATGGAAATGCCATAATAGGTAGGTATGTTGGTTGTTTTGAAGAAGGGTGTATGGTGGGTTTAATGCACCGGCGAAAGTTGCGGGGTACTAGAGATGCTAGCAATGGTGGAAGTGTGAGAGTGTGTATAATCCATGGACTCAACATTAGTTATAAAGAACTCACATACTTATTGCAAAAGTTTATTAACCATCAAAAAAATTACTAATACGCATGCTCCTAGGTGGATAGAGGTAGGAAAAGACAATTGCTCGTCCCCGACTGCCATCATAAGGAAGACAATCAAAGAATAAATCATGCTCCGACTTCATCACATAAGGCTTCACCATACGTGCATGCTATAGGAATCACAAACATTAACACAAGTATTTATACCAATCCACAGTTACTCACTAGCTTGAATCTAATATTACCATCTTTATATCTCAAAACAAATGCAAGGAATCAAACTTATCACATATTCAATGCTCTTTATATGAATTTTCTATTATATCCCTCTTGGATGCCCATTATATTAGGACTAAATTCATAACCTAAGAAAATTACCATGTTGTTCAAGACTCTCAAAATAATATACGTGAAGCATGAGAGTTCAAAAATTTCTACAAAATAAAACCACCGCCGTGCTCTAAACAGATATAAGTGAAGCACTAGAGCAAACATCCTAGTTCAAAAGATACAAGTGAAGCACATAGAGTGTTCTAAAAAATTCACGATTAAAGCTTGTCCTCACAAAAGGTGTCTACAGCAAGGATGATTGTCGCAAACTAAAAAGCAAAGACTCATATCATACAAGACGCTCCAAGAAAAACACATATCATGTGGTGAATAAAAATATAGCCTCAAGTAAATTTACCAATGGATTGAAGACAAAAGAGGGGATGCCATTCAGGGCATCCCCAAGCTTAGATGCTTGGTTGTTCTTGAATATTACCTTGGGGTGCCTTGGGCATCCTCAAGCTTAGGCTCTTGTCACTCCTTATTCTGTAGTCCATCAAAACTTCACCCAAAAATTATTCCTGTAACTCCAAAAATTCTGAAAAATCAGGACAATCTAGGCAATTTGTATATCAATATTTTGTAAAAAAAAACTAAAGAATTTATCACGTTCCAGCAGCTCAGATAAATTCTATGACTAGGCGCAAAAGTTTCTGTTTTTCATCAAAATCAAATTAACTATCACCATGACCACCCCCAAGGTCTTACTTAGCTCAAACACTAATTAAAACACCAAAAAAATATTACTGCAGAAGTAATAATGTGTATACTCATAAAAATAGAAAATAAAAATATTGGGTTGTCTCCCAACAAGTGCTTTTTTAAAGCCTTTTAGCTAGGCATTGATAAATTTAAAGATGCTCACATTAATGACAAAAAATTGAAGCACAAAGAGAGCATCATATAGCATGTGAAAAGCAAGTTTAAGTCTAACATACTTCCTATTCATAGGCATTTTATAGGGAAAAGATTTATCAAGACAATCAAAAACTAGCATATGCAAGGAAGAAGAAGGAAACAATAGCAATCTCGACATAACGATAGGTAATTTAGTAACATGAAAATTTTTACAACCATATTTTCCGCTCTCATAATAATTACATGTAGGATCATAATCAAATTCAACAATATAACTATCACATAAAATATTCTCTTCATGATCCACATGCATGCCAAGTTGACACTCTTCTAAAATAGTGGGATTATCCTCAAATAAAGTCATGACCTCTCCAAGCCCAATTTTATCAAAAAATTCATACGATTGATCATACTCCAAAGTAGTGGCATCATTATTACCTAGAGTTGACACTCTTCAAAACCCACTTTCAATATTATAGCAACCATATTCATCATGAGGCATAAATAAATTTTCAAGATCATGAGAAACATTATCACCACAATCGTGATAATTGCAATAAGTAGTGGACATGGCAAAATTCGCATCCCCAATCTTAGGGTTTTGCATATTATTAGCACAACTGACATTAATAGAATTTATAATAACATCATTGCAATCATGCTTTTGTTTCAAGGAGCTATCGTGAATCACTTCATAAATTTCTTCTTTTAACACTTCATCACGAATTTCAGATTCACAAATTTCAACCAAAACTTCATAAAGATAATCTAGTGCACTCAAATCACTAGCAATTGGTTCATCATAGTTGGATCTTTTAAAAATATTAGCAAATGGATGAAGATCCATAAACCCCCCTTTTTTTTCTTTGCTTCTGATTTCAATAAACACACAATTATGGCAAGCAAAATAGCAAACAAACCATGCAAGACATAAGGGCAAATGGAAAATATTTTTGTATTTTTCTGAAAACGTTGTAGAAGTGGCGGAGAGGAAAACGAGAGGCAGATGGCAAATAATGTAAGTGCAAGAGATGAGAGTTTATGATAGGTACTTGGTAGGCTTGATGTAGAACCTCCCCGATAACGACCCCAGAAATTCTTCCTGCTACTTCTTGAGCTTGCGTTGATTTTTCCCTTGAAGAGGAGAGGGTGATGCAGTAAAGTAGAGATAAGTATTTCCCTTAGTTAAGAACCAAGGTATCAATCCAGTAGGAGGCACAAGCAAGTCTCCAATATATGCACCTACACAAACTAACAAACACTTGCACACAATGCGAAAAGGGGGTTATCAATCCCTTCACGGTCATGGACAAGAGTGAGATCTAAAAGATATAGAAATATAAATATAAATAAAAGAGAAAACTAAAGTAAATATAAATAAATAGCAGTAAGGTGATTTTGGTTTTTTTGGTTTATAGATATGAAAATATATGATGCAAAATTGACACGGGGGGCATAGGTTTCACTAGTGGCTTCTCTCTTGAATAAAGCATATGGCGGGTAAACAAATTATTGTTGATCAATTGATAGAAAAGCGCATAATTATGATGATATCTAAGGCAATGATCATGAATATAGGCATAACGTCTGTGACAAGTAGACCGACTCCTGCCTGCATATTCTACTATTACTCCACAAATCGACCAACTCCTGCCTGCATATAGAGTATTAAGTTCATAAGAAAAGAGCAACGCTTTAAGTAAGATGACATGATGTAGAGGGATAAACTCAAGCAATATGATATAAACCCCATCTTTTTATCCTTGATGGAAACAATACAATACGTGCCTCACTACCCCTTCTGTCACTAGGTGAGGACACCGCAAGATTGAACCCAAAAGTAAGCACCTCTGCCAGTGCAAGAAAAACCAATCAAGTTGGCCAAAGCAAACTGATAGTTCGAAGAGAAATACAAAGATATCTTAATCACGCATAAAACAGTTCAGAGAAGACTCAAATAATATTCATGGATAATCTGATCATAAATCCACAATTCATCGGATCTCAACAAACGCATTGCAAAAGAAGATTACATCGGATAGAACTCCGAGAACATAGAGGAGTACATTGTATTGAAGATCAATGAGAGAGAAGAAGCCATCTAGCTACTAGCTATGGACCCTTAGGTCCGTGGTAAACTACTCACGCTTCATCCGCAGCAAGGTTGATGTAGAGGCCCTCCATGATCGAATCCCGCTCCGGCGGAGTGCCGGAAAAGGCCCCAAGATGGGATCTCACGAGAGCAGAAGCTTGCGGCGGCGAAAAAGTAATTTTGGTGTATCCTCTGGTATAGGGGGAATATTTGAGGATTTATAGTGCAGAGACTCACTACAAAAAAATACACTTCCGTGATGATACGTGTTTGTCACAGTAGGTCGCGTTTTTGTCATGCATCTATCCATGAAAAATTTATGACAGAATCAAGATAGTTATACATGTGCTGTCGTAGAAGTGTTCCAAGACATTACCAAAATTATCATCACGGAAGTGTCCACTTCCATGACCATAAATCGCGCGTCACAGAAGTGCTTTCGTCAAGGGTGAGCGACACGTGGCAGCCATCGTAACGGAACACCGTTAAGCTATCGGGTCGGGTTTTGGATCCGATAACCCGTTAACAGCCCCGACCAATGGGGATTTTCGACGTGTAAAATCATCATTGGTTGGAGGAAACACGTGGCACGGCCCAACAAAGGCCCATTCATGTGAAAAGGATGGCCCGGTTGACTTGGTCAAAAGGTGGCGGGCCGGCCCATGGAAAGCCTGTTAACGGCATGTTCGCATATAGCCCATTTACAACCCGCTAACCCAAGCCCCGTTATGCCCTATTCGAATTAGGCCCAGTAGCGTCATCTGGGCCATCCAATATGAATCCAGCCTGTTTTCACTTCCGGCCCATGTATGGCCCATGACGTCTTTCGGCCCATATGAGGCCCTATGTAACTCTTGGCCTATTAACGGCCCGTGGTGAAACTGGCCCGTAATGAACAGTGTATCACTTTACACCCATTAACGGCCCGTGGTGAAACTGGCCCGTAATGAATAGTGTATCACTTTATACCCATTAACGTCCCGTTATTCCGTTGGGCCGTTTCCAGCCCATGTTATCTTTCGGCCTTCTCAGAGCCCATTTAATCTTGGGCTCATTTCCAGCATTCGTTTACTTACGACCTGTTACTGTCATTTTCTGCTTGTGGGCCAAATTCAGCCCATGATTACAGTTGGCTCGTTTGTGGTCCGTCAATACGTTGGGCCATTTTCATAGCATCATCAAATACGGCCTATTAACGATGGCCCGTTATGGTCGGCCCATGAACGGACGATTCCAACTCTAGCCCGTTTATGGCCATAATGCGGTCTGCTTGGCCCATGTTTGGCCAATCGATCATACGGCCCGTATAAGGCCCATTGATAATACGGCCCGCAGAAGGCCCATTGTTCCTA
This sequence comes from Triticum urartu, assembly GCF_003073215.2. Lineage (NCBI taxonomy): Eukaryota > Viridiplantae > Streptophyta > Magnoliopsida > Poales > Poaceae > Triticum > Triticum urartu. Next base: position 672,151,722 of record NC_053028.1, read on the forward strand.
CGGCCCGTAGAAGGCCCATTGTTTCTACGGCCCGTAGAAGGCCCACTGTTTCTACGGCCAGTAGTAGGCCCACTGTCACTACAATAAATATTAGCCCATGGTTATTGTGGCATAGTTTTAAAAAATAGGTTATTGCAGCCACTAGCTAACTGCGGAAAAAGAACTGCAATGACTACGAGCAAACAAATAAACAAGACAACAAGGAAATAAATAAGCAAGCAACTAGCATTAGGCTATCACGGCTATTACACATATTACATCCACTGGGCATTAAAGTTCGCCACCAGTGCAAATATAGGGAACAAAGCAGCATATCATATACACTGGTTGTCAAAGATGGCGACCAGCGCAAATAAACACTGCAGCAAAACAAATCCAGAACTGAAACCACTTCAGAAGATCTCAAGAAACAATATCCTGGGTACCCATAATGCTGGCAAGATGCTTAGCAAGCTTATTAACTTTCTCTTGTTTGGCGCTTAAATCCTCCAGCGCTTGCTGTTGCACCAGAAAATATGCATCTGAATTCTGCAGGGACTTCCTCAGTCCTTCAGCTTCCTGTCGCAGCACATCTGATCGATGTCTTTCAACTTGAAGTTGAGATTCAAGAAGACGAACTGATTCAGGCAGCGAGTTCGAAGAGCTTGTGCCAGCAGTAGTGGCTAGTAACTCAAACACTACATCAAGACAGGACTTTTGGGTTCCCTCACTATCGTCAAGATAGTTTTTGTCAGCTTTCTTGGAGACCAACAGGGATGTCTCACTATCTTGAACCTTATCTGCATTACTTCCTTTACCATTGGATAACGTGGTACTGTTCTCCAATATTTTGTCCGCATTCTAAAAGAGAAACAAGCAGACACATCACATGTTTACCATGTTGTATATGAAACTCATTTTGGTAAATGAGTTCAGTAGTAAAGTGGACAGGATAACAGGATGAAACAAACATATATCTATGTACCATGGTCACTTTATTGTCTATATCATTCTAGTTTTTGTTGCCAACTCAAGATAGAGACACAGTTCAAATAATATTTGTTCAAGACAAAGCAGAATAGACAGAATATAAGTGTGGGTAACTATAGAGCAATAACAACACTTGTAATGTGCATGACATGAGAACATAACTGTTTATTCAATTGAAACTGAAATCAACATAGAGCAGGTTACAACAGCAAACCAGTTAAAGAAACAGGTTTAAAACATACCTGTTGCGCCATTGGAGTTTCAATTCCATCCTTCAAATTTGAAAATAGTTGGTATGAGTAAATACAGTCATGCAAGAGCAAAGGAGTATGAACCATAGCTACAGAACCTGACCTGAGAACAAATCTTCTTCTCCTTTAAGCGTTGAGTTGGGATTCGGAGTGGTGGTCCTCGTGCTTTGGGCACTATAGTTCCCTTACTAACTGCTCGTGTTTGGGTGCTCTGTGGTAGACGGTGTTGTGTCAACTGGAACTAGGTTACTATCTGCCGGGGTTGGCGTTAGAAGGGGTGTAGTTGGTTCTCTATCCAACTGGGTAGGGGTACAATCTGCGAGAGTCTGGGTTATGTGTGGTGGATCTGGTCCTTGGGCAAGTACAACCGTGATTCTATCTGCATCAACTGGTAGCACTATCTTTTCTGAAGACCGTGTTGTTACTCCCTTAGATACTGCCATCATGCTCTCCAATTCAAATGGCTGATAAACAAGAAAAGTAATTGAAAGTATAGACATTGTATGATAGACAGGTGCAATGGATAGTGGGGAATAAAAGAGGGCATGAAATAATTCATATTTATGTTGTCTAACCAAACAGGATAGCATGACACAATTTCACATATATGATGGCTAACTAAAAAGGATAGCATGACACAATTTCACATTATGATGACTAACTAAAAAAGATGGAAAGACATAGTTCAAAATATGAGACTATGTAAACAGGATGACATGCCATAACTATATAATGTTTTTATTAAATAGGTTGGCATGCCATAATTCACATACATTCACGGATAGAATGCCATAATTCAAAATATGATGACTGTAAACACTAAACAGGATGAGATGATATAACTATATGATGTCTTTATTAAATGGGTTGCCATGCCATAATTCAGATAAATGATGTGTATGTACTATGTAAACATGATGGCATGATATAATTCAAATATATGATTTATATAGTAAGCAAGTAAGCAGATGGCAATCCATATATGATGTAAAAACTAAGCAATGCAAGACAACATGCATGACATGGGTAATATAACCCTGCCAAGTTTGAGCATAGACCTTAGGGGAAAAATAGGACTGGTCATCAGTCTCTGAATCCTCCTCTGAGGAGCTCTCTGTAACCAGCAAGATGTCTGCTTCAGCAGGTAGCATTATCTGCTCTGAATACCTTGTTTTCACTCCAGATACTTCCATCACCGCTTCAAATGGCAGATGCACAGGAAGAGTAGTTGAATATACAAACGTTGTTGACAAATGGAACATGTAATACAAAAAAATGATAGCATGGTATAATTCACATACATGATGATTGGCTCAACAGCATGGCATTGCATAATTCACATATATAATGCCTTTGCAACAAGATAGCATTGTATAATTCACATATATAATGTCTTGCAACAAGATGGCAATGCATAATTCACATATATGGTAATTAGACACTGAACAGGTGGCATTCACACAAAGCATGTCTAAACTAATCAAATGACATAGCAATGCGAGACACCATACGCACGATATGAGCAACATAACCCTGCCAAGTTAGAGCATACACCTCGGGGGGGAGGGGGGGGGGGGGGGGATATGACTGGTCATCTGTCTCTGAATCCTCCTTTGAGGAGCTATCCGTAACCAGCGAGATATGCCCTTCATCAGATAGCATAGTCTGCTCTGAAGACCTTGTTTTCACTCCAGAATTTGCCATCACCGTGTCAAATGGCTGATGCACACGAAGAGCGGTTGAATGTAATAACATTGTTGACAAATGTAATATGTAACAAAAAAAGGATGGCCTGATATAATTTACATATAAGATGACTGGCTAAGCAGGATGGCATTGCCAAATTCACATATATGATGCCTGGCTAAACAAGATGGCGTTGCATAATTCACATAAATGATGAATAAACTAAATAGATGGCATTCGCACAAAGGATGACTAAACTAAGAAGATGACATATTTGATGTATAAAGTAAGCAATACAATACACCATATGCATGATATAACCAACATCAGCATGCCAAGTTAGAGCGAAGACCTCAAGGGGTAAATAGGAGTGGTCTTCTCCTTATGAATCCCCCTCAGAACAGATATCTTCCTCTCGATTACAATCCGAAATCCGTGGAGGGGCCCCGCCTTTGAGCCTACCATGGGCGACGTCTGCATGAAATTTTATTGCCACGCAAGGCTCGTCTCTTTTGCTCTACATGTTCAGTTCCATTGTTTACAATAACTGTCATGCATAGGAATAAAACATAGTGAGATTATGTAAGGAGTGCATGCAGAAATCTAGAGTGATGGTAGCAACCTGTGGATAGACCTAAAACCAATAATAGCTGGCAGATAATGGCTTCAGTTAAAAAATACAGATAATGACTTCTTTACTGTTTGTTTCCCACCCAACATGAAACTCACAGTAGACACCGGAGATTAACCAGATAGTAGATAGATACTATTGATAGCGGCCCCGATATGTACCCCACAACCATTTGAAAACTCAAGTTTGACCAATAGTTTGGAGCTGACTTAGAGTCTAATCGGTGAACAGGACGATAAAGTAGCGTGTAATATTAAGCGATGCATAATGTAAGAAGACATGAAAGAGTGCGACCTCTCGTGCGAACCCGTGTAGTCCTCGAGGTCATCTACTCGATTGATGATGGTAATGCAGTTTTCATGGCTGCCAGTGGCGGGGAAGAAGATCTGAGGCGGCGAAAGACAGTCTGGAGGCCGGATCCCTGCTGTGCATGACCCTTCTGTTGTTGGAGCAGCTGAGCTGGGGTGGATGACGGTGCAGCAGGAGCGGGACAAACCACGCAAGGTTTTCTTTGACAACTATCTGTAAGAGAAGTAATTCTGTAAGGGCTCGTTTGAATTGGAGAATTCCAACAATGCAGGGATAGGAAATAGACAGTAATAGGATAGGAATGCACATGCAAAACAGAGAATTTAAAAACACAGGATTTCTGCCAATCTGGGTGTTTGATTCAAAACAATTGGAAGATCACACGATGCAAAGAAGCATGGTGAGATTAAGTCAAACCACAAGAAAATGTGCGGTTATAATGCTATTATGCTACTATCTCTTAGTCTTGTGCTTCATGAATAGGAATTTGAAAAGGAGGACAAGTGAAAATTAAAATTCCTACGTTTTTTCTTTCAAGGAGACACTAAAGGAACAAATCCGTGTCCTCAGTGGACAATATATATAACATGTAGAGTAAAAAAGAGATTCAAAAAGTGTACAACCTCTTTGGCGAAGCCATGTCGATCTCAGCGTGATTGGGTTGGCCGGTGAGGATGCTCCGGCTGACTTTGCTGTCGGAGGAGGGGAAGATGATCTTAGGCGTTTGGAGATGGAGCCCGAGGTACTGCTCCGCTGTGATGGAGGGTTTCGTCGTTGGAGCAGCTCTGGTGAGTTGTACGACGCCGAGGCTGAAGCAGGACAAGAGAGACAACGAACAACGTTAACCTGAGTGGAATTCTAATAGCATCTCCAATACATGACGTAAAATACATAACCACAAAATGCTAGATGTAAAATACATCAGCCGCTCATCTCTGAACTTAACTGTCGAAACTGAATTTAACTGTCGAAACTGAATTTAACTGTCGAAACTGAACTTAACTGTCGAAACTGAACTTAACTGTCGAAACTGAATTTTGCTGTCGAAACTGAATTTTGCTATCGGAACTGAATGCACTAGCAAGGTGAGGCTACACGTCGGTCGACTGACTTTTTCATCTCTGGTCAGTCGATTTTGTAGCCGTTGGATACGAAATCAAGGGCCTGTGGTTCATCTTCAACCTCCACCCCCCTGAGCCGGCCAAACAGGAACCCCCCGCCGCCCGCGGCCGGCGGTGCGTCGCCCCACCCGCCCTGAAAACACTCCCCACCGTCGGTCCGCCGCCGCCCCGGCCATCCCTCTAGGCCCCCCCGTGCCAAGCTTTGTCTCCGGCCATCCCGACGCCACCGCCCCGTCAACACCGGCGACCACCGCCCCCATCCTGAACCCTAAGATAGATAGTGGGGAACCTCTCTAGTGAGCCCCCCTCCCCGCTGCGGCTGGTTCTTCCTTCACCCCAGTGAGCCCCCCCCCCACCCCCTGAAAATCGACTGACCCAAAAGTCGATTCAGTCGACTGAAGTGTAGCTAAATCGGAGTAGCATCGCAAGCAAGAGCAAGAGCGAGAGCAGCAGCGCGAGCAAGAGCAATAGCATGAGCAGACCAGGCAGGGGACCGAGAGCAAGAGCAGAGCAGCAGCGCGAGCGAGAGCTAAAGCAGCAGCAGGTCCTACTGATGTAAGGCTTAGTACGCCATCTCCCCCACCCACGGGCGCGGTGGCTCACAGGATGAGGTGAAGCTTGCTTGCTACGCCTTACGCCCGCTCCCTCGCCCATCCGTCCGGTGGCTCGCAGGACGAGGTGAAAAATTTACTACTCCCTCCATTTACTCCTCGTCCCTACTACCTTGGTTATAGAGATTATATCATATTTTTTGGAACATATATGTCCTTTAGTAGATTTCAATATGAACTACTAGTACATACTCGAAACACTGATGTATATAGACGTATTTTAGAGTGTAGATTCACTCATTTTTCTCCGTATGTAGCACTTTCCCTCGCCCCTCGACCCTCGCCCATGTGGTGGACGTGCAGCAATTCATTCGGTCTCATATAGCCACAACGATATATACTGCACTACCATTATTGCTCGACTTCCTGAAGAGGCGAAGAGCCAATCGGAAGGTTAATATTTTGGAGATGCCAAGCGCAAGGTTATAGGAGAACGAGTAGTAGGTGCCGCGTCATTTATAAATAATTTTTTTTCTTCGGTGGCACGTACGCAATATGATAGGTTCATAAGGAGAGAAAAGGAAACCGCTCCACTATATACATAGTCAGGACGGGCCAGCCTACACGGTTGCTTGCTGGGGTTGCTCTCTTCACACTCTCTCGCACAAAACGACTGTGGCCACATCTCTAACATCCCGGCAGATCACGTCCGCTTGGGGAAGGGGTGGATGCTTAGTGTAGATGCGGGGGCCGTCGCCGATGGCAAAAACCCACTGTCGGCATGTCCCGATCAGGGGTCCCCGCCGTTCTCTCTCACAAAGCCGGTGAGGTTGCCTTCGTCCCTTGCTCACTGCCGCGACGTTGGCAGTTGCCGCCTCCCGCTGCCCTCCTCAAGGTTGAGCTACGTCCCTCAGGTACAACTCCCTTTACAGCCGGCTTGCACCACTGCTCCAGCTGCCCACATCACTCCCTGTGGATATTTCTCTAGTACTTCTTTGCCCCGCACATACCTCTACTGGCTTCTGCGTACTGTATTTGTGATGAGTTTATGTCTTGTCAACTAGTCCCAGTAATCTTATTCTAATCATGCTTCTTCAATTTCTTTGCCATAGGGATGCTCATCTCGATTTTGGTGAAACTGCACAAAATGATCGGATGGTCAAAAGGTTGCAAACTTCATTTCTTAGGAAGCGCCACGTTGCCAGCAAATTAAAGCCTGGTTAGGGTTGACGGTTCAAGGGCTAGGGACTGTATGGAACGTTTTTTTTCTTTAGTTGTCTCTGTTCCAAGATAAGTGTCAACTTTAGTAGTAGTACAACTTTGTACTAAAGTTTCCACAAAGTTGAGACACTTATTTTGGAACGGAGGGAGTACATATTTGCTATGATCTGTCAACCATTGAGATGCAATGGCATGCATGTTAGTCTCCTTTGTATTTGATGAAATGTTGCAACGGGCAACCTTGGACGCAAGATACATGTAACAGAAGCTGGAAGCTTCATAGCATTATACAAATTTATCTCGCTGATAAATTACAGTACGTACTATACTAGTACTTCCTCCATTCCTAAATATAAGTCTTTCTAGAGATTTCACCATGAACCACATGCGGATGTATATATATGCATTTTAAGTGTAGATTCATTCATTTTGTTCCGTATGTAGTGGAATCTCTACAAAGACTTATCTACTAGTAATAGCTAGCCCCCACTTCTAGGAATTCTCTATCCTCTCCTTGAGCCACACCATCAAAATTGATGTAGCCGTTAGATGAAGTAAATCAGTCCATAATAGTCGTCTGATCTAGACGTCGAGAGGCTCCGCACTAAGCCACATGCAAGCATGCAGAAATACTGTGGCACATGCAAGCATGCAGAAATACTGTGGCACATGCATGTGAGTGGGTTTTACATCACATCAACATGTCTGCATGCAAGCATGCACCGGTAGCATGCATGTAAGTGAGCTTTTAAGTCCCATTAACATGTCAAAAAGAAAAATATAATCCCATTATGCAGTAGGAGTTAGCTGATCTTTTTTCCTTGCGTGGGATGATCTAAATGATGATGGGAGTTTATTTAGTTTGGCTACCACATTTGTCATGTGGTTATAGAGTTTTTTTAGTTCTATGAAATCGATAATTTTGCGCAAAGAGATATACCGCTGTTCCGCGGCAACGCGCGGGGACTCATCTAGTAATATTTAGGAACGGAGGGAGTACTACTATGTAAAGAGTTAGGTGTCGCACGGTGATAGTGTGAGGTGGGCCATGTAATCACTGAGCCTGCGTGTTTTCACTGCTCTTGCACGCCTCCACTCTAAGAATGGAGAAAATTGTAATCTAGTAGTATTACCTCCTTTCGCCGAAAGCGTGGGACATCCAGCAGTCCTACCACCTCAGTAATAAAGACCAATGAGCCGTCAAATCACATAGACCCAGCAATAAGTTGGACGGACGAAGAAACCATCACTCTTGCACCAGTGAGAGGTCGCGTCCACTTTGCCCGAGCATGAATGCGGCACCGATTCTTTGGAGCGGCGCTGACCGTTTCGGGCGGGAAGCGCGCGCGGGCGATGGAGGGGCTTTGGGTGGGCCAGGCTGGTTAGGAGCGGGCGTGGCAGCTGTCCGCATGTCCCTACCGGACACGCCCGGAAACGAGAGGATGCACTGACTCTCGCGGCTAAAATCCTACACTACACAACATCTCTCTGTAGGAGTAGGTTGATCTGTCGCTCTCTCTAACACACAAATGTTGTTAAGCACACACACAAACACACACGCACACGCACACGCACGCACACGCACACGCACACACCTTGGTCCCATTGCACCTTCTAACGTGACTTATTACACCTAGACAGAGGGAGTAGTAAGTATACGAGATACGGTGGCACACTGACTTAAGTCGAATACAAGTGCCCAAAATTTGTGTGCATGTTATAATAAGGATTCGCTTAAAATAATACGTGAGCGAACAGACGGATCAATTGGACAGTGTTCCCAAGCAGTAGCAAGATGTGTGAGGTAAGATACACCGCTGGCGCTTTTAATTTTTCTTATTAATTTGTTTGTTTCACCCTCTGACTGGTGGGACCCAACGTACTACGTGGAGAGAGGTAAGGTGACTAAGGCTGTATTATTTCTGGACCGCTGTGGATAATCTTACCACCAAACACTAGTGCAGAACCGAGCAATAGCAACGGTTCGTAAGGCCCTTTAGTGCCGGTTTGGTAACCGACGCTAAAATGTAGGCACTAAAGGCCCCCCCCCCTTTAGTACCGGTTCAGCACGAACCGGTGCTAAAGGGCAACCACGTGGCACGAGCCAGCTTCGGGGGCAAGGAGCCCTTTAGTACCAGTTGGTGTCACTAACCGGTATTAAAATGTTTGGGGGGTTTTGGGTTTATGATTTCTTTTTCATTTAATTTTGTGTTTTCCATTTAATTATTTTTCGTTTGCTGGTATTTTACGATACTACATATTGTACACGTTATGCATATATATAAATAGAATTTCTAGTAGAAACAATCATAATATATATATATATCATCGAATGTCTCACACAACCACCATTAATTAATTCACACATATATACACACATGTATATATATATACAATTTCTCCTGATTGGTGACTTCGGAGCCAGTGGCATTACCCTAGCTAATTGGTGCCTTCGGAGCACGATAGCAATTGGAAGTGGTTCATGGGGGCGGTAGCGGGTAATAGTATTCTCCTTTGGGATCTATGACCTGGTCGAGCAAAAATTCCGCTATTTCCTCTTGAATTGCTTCTATGCGGTCCTGTGCTAGGAGCTTGTCCCGAACCTCTTTGAACTGTTAAGAAGGAGATCAATATGCATGTGTATTAGTTATGTGACTAGATATCGATAATGGTATAAAAATTGTGAATAGTGTTCTGACAATCGATATCGTACCCACTCCTGTCTTTGAGATTTGCTCCTTCCGGACGCCATCATGCGAATGTTCTCGCGAACATAGTATGCACATAGATCATTCCCTGGCGCCTGCTTCAGGGCCTTTACGAGAATGGAATTTGATCAGATAATAATTAATCAAGCATGATAATTAAAGAGATGGCAGCTAGCTAGTACTACTTAATTACTTACCTTGGGTCGATACCATTTCAGATTTTGTTTCCATGGGCCTGGAGTGGCCCTGATGAACTTCGATAATTAAAGAAAATGAATAAATGGGTTATTAAATAGTTGTTATCAGGAAATGACGAACTAATTAAATAGGCCGAGATATAGTTAATAATGATTGAAATTACATGTTGACTATCCCCTTCACGATGGTGTAGTCACTTGCTTTCTTAAGTAGTGAGTCTAGTACTTCAACTGTTCCTTCATCAACTTTAATGATTAACAAGATCCAGTGAAATCTGCATCCACACATGTTTGATTAAGCGGGCATATGTAAGCAAAAACATGTATCTATAGCTAGTAGGGAAAAACAGAATTTGTAGTACAAGACAGTGTGACTCACTGGAAGTTGTAAGGAAGTAGTATATCTTCATTGTATTTGAGTACCTTGAAGAACTGTAGCTTGCTTTCCTCTACACATTTTTCATGATATGGATCTATCTTCCATGTGTATTCATTAATGGTATTTGGGTCAATGAACCCAATGCCATAGCGTCCACCTTTTTTCATTTCATAAATCTTCATCCTCCATAATACCATAGAAAATAATATAGTAAGGATAATTACAGGTAATGATTGATCAAAATGATCACTACAGCTAGCTTCAGACTTAAATTACAGAAAGAAATCACTTATAGACAATAGCAACTGACGATAGATTTGTCGAGTGCGTCTTTATTGTATAGCTGAAATAGTTCTGAATACTCAACGGTCACATCTTTCTTATGGTAGTAATGCTCCTTGTTGACATTCACCATGAGGGACTCTCGATTGGAAATCTTGGTAATGTCCATGTACCATTGATGCAATTCTTACGTTCTCGTAGGGAGCTTATTGACCTCCTCTGGCTCGACCAAAGGTTGGCCCCGGGCATATTTCTGTTTTATTTCCTCCTCTCTAGTCGGAGACATGGGCTCGATATCGAGGTGTTGTCCAACAGTGATCCCGATCGATTCAGCATGCGCAATATGCTCCTCGGTTATTACCACATCGCCCACCCCGGGAACGTTAACGGTTTGCCCACAATAATATTGGGCGCGCCTAATCTCATGTGTTGTGGGCACAACAAGCGGGGGGATTGATTGCGCCGCCTGTTCTCCCAGCTGGGGAACGGTTTTACCACACCTTTTGCCAGCTAATTTGCTCAAGCTCGAGCTCGCCTCTTTCTGTAGACGTGCTCGATTTCACTTCTTGATGTGGCGCTCATAGTCTGCGTCAACAGGCTTGGGAGCTAGTGCTCTAGCCATACGAATGAAGTGGTCAATCTTTTCCACAGGCACTTTCTCCCTTGGCGGCGGTGGTGGTTTCGGTGCAAAATGGGGTTCCACCTCGGCCTTCGATATGGCTACGTTTTCCTCCTCGGACTTGTCGTAAGGCCTCTACGGAAGAGGCGTGAGACTTGGACCATATTGAAATCGCTTGCCTCCGCCTGTACCTCCAGTACTACCTCGACTTGTACCGCTACGCACCATAGCTGAGGCGGCTCTCTTCCGTGATTGCTGAGGCGGCGAAAATGGCTGACGTGGCTGAGTTGGAGGAGGAGGAGTGGCCTGAAGCTGTGCCGGAGTTGGAGGAGGAGTGGCCTGAAGCTGTGCTGAACTTGGAGGAGGAGTGGCCTGACGCTTTGCCGGACTTGGAGGAGGAGGAGTGGCCTGAAGCTGTTCCGGACTTGGAGGAGGAGTGGCCTGACGCGTTGGTGGACTTGGAAGAGTGGGAGTCTGCTGACTCGGTGGCGGACTGCGACGAGGAGTCGGATGACGCGGTGTCGGTGGCCTTCAAAAGATGATTCAATCCTTTCTCCATAGGATGATACGATGGTTGGCCTCTCCTAGTGTGTGCTCATCGTCACCTCGAGGAATGTTAACTCTAGCCCCGAATATTGGTCCACCACCTCATCAACCAAGACACGAGCATAGCCCGCTGGAATCGGGTTGCAATGGAAGGTTGCCTCGGGGGGATTTGTAAAAGCAAGGGCGTCCGCCACCTTCATGGATATGTTCTTCATTTTGAAGTGTAGCTCGCAGTTAGTGTTCTCCATGATGTCATCCATTGGGTAGCTATCCAGCAATGCATCACCCGGGGCGGAACCCACGCTGCTTCTCGGCATGGATGGGACGATGCTATCCATTGTTGGATCATCCGCTAGCTGCTGAGACCCCCTTTGCTGGCTAAGTGAGTCGATCTGCTCCTGCTGCCGCTAGAATTTGACTGCCAAGCCCGCGTGCGCTGATTCTAGGCCTTGAAGGCGTTCATAGTCTAGCTTCCTATGCTCCTCCTCCATCTTCCTCTTCTTCTCCTCCGCAATCTTCTTTCTCGCACGGGTTCTGTAGTCGGTATTCCAGTCCGAAAACCCCTCATACTACGGAATAGCGCCCATGCCTCGTGTTCTTGCCGGGTGTTCAGGATTTCCCAGGGTACGCGTAAGCTCGTCGTTCTCTCTGTTGGGCTCGAACAACCCCGATCGAGCCTCTTCTGTTGCAACAACTAGCTTATCTTCGGTCTGTCCAGACATGCCTTCTTCGAAACTTTGCCTGTCTTCGGGTCCAACTCCCCCCCATGCGCATAGAACCAAGTCCTGCACCTGGGGGCCAGCTCAATGTTTCTAGCGTGACACCTGCATCCATCATCTCTTTCTCAGACTTATCCCACTTAGGCATTCCCACCGCATAGCCACCTAGCCCCAGCATATGGAAATTATCCTTTTTTGCGGCATTGGCCTTGTTTATTCTGGACCGTTCCTTAGATAATTCCAAATCCTTGAATTTCACGAAATCGTCCCAATGAGCACTTTGCTTCTCTAGTGTTCCCTCGAATACTGGAGTCTTCCTTCCTCCCTTGACGTACTTGGCCCATTCACGAATCTTGTGGTTCTTGAATGCAACCGCCATCTTCCTAAGAGCAGCGTCCTTGACTTTCTCCACATCTGCATCTGTGAAATGATCTGGTAGGGTGAAATGTTCCATGAGCGTTTCCCAAAGCAAATGTTTTTGTCTGTCGTCGACAAAAGTAACTCCTGGACGTGGATTTGCTGGCTCTCTCCATTATTGAAGGGAGATCGGGAGTTGGTCCTTCACAAGAACTCCACACTGATGAATGAACTTGTCCGCAATCTTCTTAGGCGCTAATGGTTCGCCATTAGGTCTGATTGCCTCGATATTGTACTTTATGGCCTGCTTCAACTTTTTGTTCGGGCCTCGTTTCGTCCTGTTGCCTGAAGATTTGCTCGATCCGAATGGCTGAAAGAAGAAAGATCGATTCGTCAATATATCTTCAAGTCATTTAAAACATGTGATGATCACCAGATGCCTGCTTATATAAATATATATACCTCGCCGGTCTTTGTTGTTTCAAGATCAACATTTTCTTCGACATGTTCATAGTTCATGACTTCATCAATTCGGTCACCGTGATCGAATATCATATCACCCTCCCCGGTGTTGTTTAGATATTCGGAGCCGTCATAATCTTCTTCATTCTGATCATCATCTGGCCCGCGAGGATTGCGTATGATATTGAACAGGGCCTCTTCTCCCTCTCTACCGGTATTGTCCGCCACAGGTTTTGTTTAACTAATCCAAAAGAAATATATTCAAATTACAATGCAAGGATGCAATCAATTAATAAGGAAAAACTAAATCAATCATAGTACATAATAAGCATCATCGAAGATAATCTCGAATACGTCGTCTCGAATAATAGATATAATCTCGAATACATCGTCTCGAATAATAGATATAATCTCGAATACATCGTCTCGAATAATATATAATCTCGAATACATCGTCTCGAATATTATATATCGAATACATCACTGGCTAGGTAGCTAATAAAGATCGAATACTACAGAAGAATCTAGCACACTCGCGGTTCCTGCGGCGCGGGCGGTGGACACCCAAAGAGAAGGAACCCTCACAGGATCATAAATGAAGTGAGATCCCTGAAGAAACTGCCAGGTATTGGAGAACCTGCCGCCCTCTAACGCAACCATGTAGCGATGGACGTGCTCGTCCTCCTCCCTACCACGGCGACGTACCACCTCCGGCGGGGCCGGCTCCCACGGCACCGAAACTGGCCCACGCGAACACCACCAAATGAGATCAGAGTCGACGACGGGACCCGGGGCCAGGTTCCTCATCAAGCGGCGCGCCCCTCCAGGCAGCACCTCCCAGTGCTAGCCCGGCGGAGCCCAGTCCCGGACATGGGTCAGCCGGACGTCGTCGCGGACGGGTCGACGGCGAGGATGCGGGCCGGGCATCGTCGAGAACAAATACTAGCTATATGCCTGCAAAAACTAACATTTTTTAATGATTGGATTTTGATAACTAAAATTTCTAACATTTCTATATAACTAACATTCCTATAACATTTCTAACTATGCTATATAACTAACATTTCTATAACTAAAAACAGAAAAAAAAATTATAACATTTCTATATATATAACTAACATTGGTATAACATTTCTAATATTTCTATAACTAAAAAAAGAAAAAATTCTAACTTTTTTATAACTATTTCTATAACTAAAAAACAGAAAAATTTCTAACAATTCTAACTTTTTTATAACTATTTCTATAACTAAAAAATAGAAAAATTTCTAACAATTCTAACATTTCTAACAATGCTATATAACTAACTATTTCTATAACTAAAAAAAGAAAAAATTCTAACATTTTTATAACTATTTCTATAACTAAAAAACTAAAAAAATGTATGTGTGCGTGTGTGCTCACCGGCGAGGCGAGAGGCCGGGGGGCGGCGACGGGGACGGCGACGGGCGCGGCGACGACGGGGATGGCGACGAAGGGGACAGGGACGGGGAGGCGACAACGGGGGCGGGGACGTACGGGCCGGGGCGGCGACGACGGGGACGGGGCGGCGACGACGGGGACGGGGCGGCGATGACGGGGACGGGGACGACGCGGGACGGGCCGGGACGGGGCGGCGGTGACGACGGGGACGGGGACGACGGGGCGGCGACGACGGGGACGGGGCGGCGGGCGACGGGGCAGAGGAGAAGAAGCAGATGAGATACTGAAATTTTTGAAGTGTTTAGTTATATAGGATGGACCTTTAGTACTGGTTGGAGCCACCAACCGGTACTAAAGGCCTGTTTTGGCCAGGCCAAGCGGCGGGAAGCGCACCCCCTTTAGTACCGGGTGGTGGCTCCAACCGGTACTAAAGGTCCCCCCCCTTTAGCACCGGTTGGTGCCACCACCCGGTACTAAAGGGGGTGCGCTGGTGCAGGTGCGGTGCGGCAAGTTTAGTCCCACCTCGCTAGCCGAGGGGCGTCCGCACTGGTTTATAACCCCCCGTGCGGTAGCTCTCTTGAGCTCCTCTCCAAAGCAGGCCTACTGGGCCTACATGTTCTGTGCTGCCCTGTGGGCCTACTGGGCCTTTGTGGGCCTGCATCCTGGCCCAACAATAGGTTAGGTTTCTAGTCGTATGCCGACCGCTTTGGCCCAGTAGGCTGGTTTTTTAATTTATTTGCTTTATTTATTTTTGAGTTGTTTTTTTTTGTGTATTTAGAGTTTCTCTGTGAATATTTTTGCTTTAGGTACAAAAAATTACAAACTTTCTGTTAGTGCTCGTAGTTTTCAAATTTGAATAGTTTAAATTTTGAATTATTTGAAATTAGTGTGAATCACTAGTTTGTGAATAACTTAACTTTAAAAATCAGTGAAGGCATGAAAGAATTTGTTTGCACATAAAATTTCTTCGCGTTTCAAATGCCAAAACACATAACTACCCAAACGATTACAGAGATTCCCTCCTGGGTGTGAAACACAGAAGAAAGTGATGATAGTGAAGCTGATCACATCCCAGATCTTTGCGTGTGAAACT
The DNA here is from genome assembly GCF_003073215.2 of Triticum urartu. Classification (NCBI taxonomy): domain Eukaryota; kingdom Viridiplantae; phylum Streptophyta; class Magnoliopsida; order Poales; family Poaceae; genus Triticum; species Triticum urartu. The sequence continues at coordinate 672,167,245 of NC_053028.1, forward strand.
TTTTCTTCGCGTGTGTCCCTTTGCGCCGTAACCCTGGAAAATCTTCATCATTTAACGAGATGCTTGGGTCAATATTCACTGTGAATGGAGCAATTTCATCAAACTTTTCATAATCTTCTGACATGTCTGTCTTGTCATCCACTCCCATGATGTTTCTCTTCCCAGAAAGAACTATGTGCCGCTTTGGCTCATCGTACGATGCATTCGCTTCCTTATCTTTTCTTTTTCTTGGCTTGGTAGACATGTCCTTCACATAGAAAACATGTACCACATCATTGGCTAGGACGAATGGTTCTTCTGCATAAGCAAGATTGTTGAGATCCACGGTTGTCATTCCATACTGCCTCGTGTCATATTGACCCAATTGCACCGAAACAAAGGGACCTTCAAACCACGTCGATAGTCAAGTTCCCATATGTCCTATATATAACCATAATATGTTTCCTTTCCCGTCTTGGTTTCTGCATCAAAGCGGACACCACTGTTTTGGTTGGTGCTCTTCTTATCTTGGGCGATCGTGTAAAATGTATTATCATTTATCTCGTGCCCTTTGAAAGTCATTATATTCGAAGATGGTAACTGGGACAGCAAGTACAGGACATCTTCAATAGAGGTGTCATGCATGGTACATGTCTGCAACCAGCTGGCGAAACTCCTGGATTGTTCATGTGTAATCCAGTCATCAGACCGCTCCGGGTGATTGGACCGTAGCAAATTCTTGTGTTCATCCATTTACGGAGCCAACAAGGCGGAATTCTGTAGAACAGTGTAGTGTGCATCAGTGAGAGAATGTCCGTCCATACATATTATTTGTTCCCCTCCTAGCGTGCCTTTTCCATCCAGTCTGCCCTTATGCTGCGATTCAGGAACACCAATCGGCTTAAGGTCAGGAATAAAGTCAATACAAAACTCAATGACCTCCTCATTTTCATGGCCCTTGGAGATGCTTCCTTCTGGCCTAGCACGGTTATGAACATATTTCTTTAAGACTCCCATGAACCTCTCAAAGGGGAACATATTGTGTAGAAATACAGGACCCAAAACGTTAATCTCTTCGCATAGGTGAACTAGGACGTGCGTCATGATGTTGAAGAAGGATGGTGGGAACACCAACTCGAAACTGACAAGACATTGCACCAAATCATTCTGTAACCTTGGTATGATTTCTGGATCGATTACCTTCTGAGAGATTGCATTGAGAAATGCACATAGCTTCACAATGGCTAATCGAACGTTTTCCGGTAGAAGCCCCCTCAATGCAACCGGAAGCAGTTGCGTCATAATCACGTGGCAGTCATGAGACTTTAGGTTCTGGAACTTTTTCTCTGCCATGTTTATTATTCCATTTATATTCGACGAGAAGCCAGACGGTACCTTAATACTGAGCAGGCATTCAAAGAAGATTTCCTTCTCTTATTTGGTAAGAGCGTAGCTTGCATGACCCTGATGTATGCCGTCTTTTCCGTGCATATGTTGCTGGTCCTCCCGTGCCTCAGGTGTATCTTTTGTCTTCCCATACATGCCCAAGAAGCCAAGCAGGGTCACACAAAGATTCTTCGCCACGTGCATCACGTCGATTGCGGAGCGGACCTCGAGGTCTTTCCAATAGGGCAGGTCCCAAAATATAGATTTCCTCTTCCACATGGGTGCGCGTCCGTCAGCGTCATTCGGAACAGGTTGTCCACCAGGACCCTTTCCAAAGACCACCTTCAAATCCTTGACCATATCATGTACATCAGCACCAGTACGATGGCGAGGCTTCGTCCGATGATCTGCCTCACCTTTGAAATGCTTGCCTTTCTTTCTTACGGGATGCCTGCTCGGAAGAAATCGACGATGCCCCAGGTACAAATTCTTCTTACAATTAGCCAAATATATACTGTTGGTATCGTCCAAATAGTGCGTGCATGCGCGGTATCCCTTGTTTGTCTATCCTGAAAGGTTACTGAGAGCAGGCCAATCATTGATGGTCACGAACAGCAACGCCTTTAGGTCAAATTCTTCCCGCATGTGCTCATCCCACGCACGTACACCTGTTCCATTCCACAGTTGTAAGAGTTCTTCAACTAATGGCCTTAGGTACACATCAATGTCGTTGCCGGGTTGCTTCGGGCCTTGGATGAGCACTAGAATCATAATGAACTTCCTCTTCATGCACAACCAAGGAGGAAGGTTATACAAACATAGAGTCACAGGCCAGGTGTTATGGTTGCTGCTCTGCTCCCCAAAAGGATTAATGCCATCTGCGCTTAGACCAAACCATACGTTCCTTGCGTCATTTGCAAACTCCTTCCCATACTTTCTTTCGATTTTTCTACACTGCGACCCATCAGCGGGTACTCTCAACTTTCCGTCTTTCTTATGGTTTTCTCTGTGCCATCGCATCGCCTTGGCATGCTCTTTGTTTTGGAACAAACGTTTCAACCATGGTATTATAGGAGCATACCACATCACCTTGGCAGGAATCTTCTTCCTGGGGCGCTCGCCCTCGACATCACCAGGGTCATCGTGGCTGATCTTATAGCGCAATGCACCGCATACCGGGCAAGCGTTCAAATCCTCGTGCTCACCGCGGTAGAGGATGCAATCATTAGGGCATTAATGTATCTTCTGCACGTCTAACCCTAGAGGGCATACAGCCTTCTTTGCTTTGTACGGACTCTCGGGCAATTCGTTGTCCTTTGGAAGCATATCCTTTATCATTACCAGCAACTTTCCAAATCCCTTGTCAGATACACCATTCTCTGCCTTCCATTGCAGCAATTCCAGTGTGGTGCCCAGCTTTTTCTTGTCACCTACGCAATTCGGGTATAACAATTTTTTGTGATCCTCTAACATGCGCCGCAACTTCTTCTTCTCCAAATCACTTGCGCACTTTCTCTTTACATCGGCAATGGCCCGACCTAGATCATCAATGGGCTCATCCGATGCCTCTTCTTCAGCTTCTTCCCACATTGCCATCTTAGCTTCTTCCCGCATTATCGGCTCAGCGTCTTCCCTCATTGGTGTATCATCGTATTCAGGGAACCCATGGCCAGGATAGCTGTCGTCGTCCTCTTCTTCTTCATTGTCTTCCATCATAACCCATCTTTCTCCATGCTTGGTCCAAACATTATAGTGGGGCATGAAACCGGACGCAAACAGGTGAACGTGAATGGTTCTTGACGTTGAGTAATTATGACCATTCTTACAGCCAGCACATGGACAATGCATAAAACCATCCGCTCGCTTGTTTGCCTCAGCCGCAAGCAGAAAAGTACGCACGCCATTAATGAACTCGGCAGAGCATCGGTCATCGTACATCCATTGCCGGCTCATCTTCAATACACAGCACCGAAAACATCAAATTAATACAATACGTAAAGTTCATACATAAAGATCATACAACACTTAAATGCAACAAACAAATAACTCTCTAGCTAAAGAATTTAAATGCAACAACAAATGTGATCAAGATCGCAACTAAGGTAACAATTGATCCGACAACATAATGATACCAAGCCTCACTATGAATGGCATATTTTCTAATCTTTCTAATCTTCAAGCGCATTTTCTCCATCTTAATCTTGTGATCATCAATGACATCAGCAACATGCAACTCCAATTCCATCTTCTCCCCCTCAATTCTTTTCAATTTTTCCTTCAAATCCTCGTTTTCTCTTTCAACTAAATTTAACCTCTCGACAATAGGGTCGGTTGGAATTTCCGGTTCAACTACCTCCTACATACAAATATCTATGTCAACTTGATGGGCATAATTTGTCATAAACACGAAATGCAATGAATAGTTTTAAAAGAGAATATACCACATCCGAATCATAACCCGGACGAGGGCCGACGGGGACGGATATCAAAACCATGGCACTATGTATAACAAACAACGTATGGGTAAGATAATTATATGAGTAACTATATATACAAGTCACACAAACATCAATTTTTTATATAAAACTTCATGAACAAGAGGCTCACCACAAGGTGGTGCCGGCGACGGGACGTTGCGAGCGATCGACGGTGGTTACGACGGAGATTTAGAAGGTACTAAGTAAACCACACCTACATATGCAAACTAAGTATTATTTTTGACCTCAAATTGCATATAAATCAAATACTAGCACATATATATAATTCCTCCCAAATTACTAAACTCAAAAATCAATCACTATATAAAGCATTGCACGAGCTAATCTAGCAATGAGTGATGAAAGGAAAAAGTTGCTAACCTTTGTGATCATTTGAATGGATGGGGGCCTTCAAATCTTGGGCAAAATGTGTGATGAGCTTGAGAGGAAGAGGGAAAAGAACAGAGAGGAGAGGGGGAAGCGGAAGAACAGAGCGAGCTCGGGTGGACGAAGGGTCTATGTAGGACGACCTTTAGTACCGGTTCGTGATATGACCCGGTACTAAAGGTGCTGGAGGGGCCCCGGACTGACAACATCCTGCCACCACTCACTTTAGTACCAGTTCGTGGCACGAACCGGTGCTAAAGGTTCGCCACGAACCGGTACTAATGAGAGTGGCCCGGCTAGCCGTTGGAACCGGCACTAATGTACACATTAGTGCCGGCTCAAATTCAAACCGGCACTAATGTGCTTCACGTTTGACCCTTTTTCTACTAGTGAAAGCCACATGACACGATTATGATTGAAATCCCAATGACTCCCACACACACACAAAAACACGGAATGCTTGTCACACGAATGTAGGAATGTATAAAAGGTTATTTCCCTCTCGTTGAACATAACGGGAGGGTTGTAGCTGGTTAGCCTGTTCGCTCATCAAACTTGAGGTCTCCGGTTCGATAACTACACTTGAGCATAATTTGTGCCAGGAGGATTCTTTGACTGGTCAAAATGTTTTCTAGGGTTTGCACGCTTCACACTCTCTCTCCAGTATATATATACACGCTGGAGCCTCAGCGCTTGTAGTTTCTCTCTTCACACTCTCTCGCCCTCTCCCGCGAGAGCCTCAGCGCTTGAAGTTTCTCTCTTCACACTCTCTCGCCCTCACCAGATCTAAACAAGACTTCGTTGGCCTCTCTCTCCCCTCACTGCTGCTCAAAGAGCCGGCAGGATCCATCCGCCAAGAAGGGAAGGAGGCTTAACTTTGTCGCTATCGGCGAGGGAATACCGGCGCAGCTGTTCACTTTCCACCTAGCGGCGGCGTGGGAGGGCCTCCGACCCCTTCTTCTTCGCCGCCATCCCATCGCCCATGGAACCACGCCCCAAGAACCTTAAGGTATAATTTACTTACTCCACATGCATTGCTCTAGCTGCATGTATACCATGAATCTAGGACGTGGTTCAAAGAGGAAAGGAGTGGGGGAAAGTAGTGGGAAAAGTTGTATATAGCATGAATCTAGGACATGGTTCAAAGAGGAAATGAAGGGGGAAAGTTGTATAGCATTAATCTAGGACGTGGTTCAAAGAGGGAAGGAATGGGGGAAAGTAGTGGGGAAAGTTGTATCGCATAAATCTAGGACGTGGTTCAAAGAGGAAAGGAAGGGGCGAAAGTACTAGTTCAAAAAGGAAAGGAATGGACAAGGCTGTAGAGTTTGAGCAGGACTAGATTTGTTGCGCTCACGTAGGGAAAGGTGTCTAAACATAACAAAACTGGGACCAACACAAATATGCTCCTTGGTTGTTTGTTCTTTGTTGCAACAGACTGTGCATGACCACAGTACATCGGTAGATGCACATGCTGCTGGTGCATCCACTATCCCGTGCAACTCATTAGCTGTTGTTAATCTAAGGTCATGTTTGGTTAAAAACTCCCTAGTCCCTACCTGCTGGGTTCCAGGGACTAAACATGGACTAGAGGTTATTAAATGACATGCTAAAAGACCATGTTACCCTAGTAATGAACTAATAGAGACAAGGTGTGATGCGTGGCAGGGGCAACTATTGGAAAAATTCCCAAAAAGACTCCCTCGGGGTCTTCTTTCTTTAGTCCCAAATGCCCACTTTTAGTCCCTAAAAGTCCATCCTGTTTGGTTTAGATGGGACTGACACGGAGTTTTTTTAGTCCCTACACCAAAATGTCCCTGTAAACAAACACCCTCTAATAATGCCGATGGAAAATTGATGCAATTCCACAGTTAAAAGCAAATTACATGTTTAACGAATTTTATTGTTAATATAATCTCTATGTTAATATTAATCAATGCCACCGTTTGAGAAATGCTATTGTCTTGCTTTCTTTCCCATTTAGATAAGGTAGATGCTTCTTTTTGTTGGCTTCTGTGTCATCCACCGTTATTGACCACTAATTGTTTCCTTTGCACCTCTGTGTAAACAGGGTTATCTACTTCACCTCGTTGCAATTGTGACCTTTTGTTGCACTGCACAAAACACTTCTTTAAGAGTGTTTTGTGTAGTTCAACAAAAATTTCACACCGACAATGTTGCTTGATTGCTTGATCTTAGTGGAACTGCACAAGAGGAGATCTTACTTCCTATCCGTTAAGGCGAATTTGGTTCAGATCTTCTTCTTGTGAGTTGTTTGAATTCCGCATCATGAGAGGTCAGTACTAGCCTTCTTTCACATGATTCTGCAGTGTGCATTCATATGTTGTGCTACTTGTACGATAATATTGCTTGATTTTAGTGAACTGCACAAATGGAGACAAGACTTCCAATCTGTATGTGCACCGTAATATCCCATTGAGGTAAGATAAGGATGTTTCACAACTGCTGGCCTGTATTTTGCCACTTTCATCAGAAAATTAAGTTTAGTAATATACTTGTGCTCCCTAATTGACATGCCAAATCTTACATTGAAGGCGAAGCTTGTCTGTTATTGAACCAAGTGATGAAGGGGAAAAACAAGCGGAAGAAAAATAAAAATCAACTCCCGGTGCTGTAATGAAGCACTGGAACTGTGATGACACAAGTAATGATATAGTTTTGCATCTTAATTTATTGCTATTGCTGGAAGGAGCAATTGTTTTGCCACTAATTTGATGCCACTCTTAATGTAATTTGTAATTATCTTTACTTGTGCAAATTGGGATCTTCTTTGAAGATACCATATATTTTAGTGGAACTGCACAAGAAGATGTTGGAAACATTAAACTAATCGAGGAGTATATAGTAAGCATGGCCACCACCGTAGATAGCAACAGATGGTTCCGGAGAATAGCTTCATCTGTATGCTCTACACAATAAGTCTCCTGACAAAGGTTGGTACTCGCCCACTGATTTCATCCATATGATTGAGCTTTGTCATCTCTATTGGTGTTGTGCTACTGTCTAGATACTGTCATGAAAAAGTGGTATTGTCCTTGAGAAGTGCTTCATCTGTGCTGTTTTAAATATTTCCTTTCCTTTTTTCGAGCAAAAAGTGATGCTAGCATTTAGTAGTCCTCTTGTCTTTGCACAACAAGATCATCTTCCTCTGAAGAAGAATATGGAGTACGTGAAGTGACTAGTTCCGATTATGCCAGGATGAAGAAGCGCTGTCTATCTTATCATCAGAAGGAGCAGTTGAAGGATGGTTACATTACTCCCCACAAGACCAAACTAACTTCAGCTCAGAAGGACTGACAAAATCTCCATTTTTTTGCTGTGATGCGCGAATACAATGTTGTTCTAGGATTCTTTCTGGTGAGTTCCATTTTTCTAAAAGTGTGCTCTACATGGACCATGTATGTGCCTGTTGAAACTGTCAATTCATAGTACAGTTTGCTTTATACTAATCACTTTTTTGTATTTGTGCAAATAGGGGTGCTCAGCTTGATTTCAATGGGAACTGCACAAAATGTTCATGAATACATTGAATCATTCATTTCCACCACAAGAAAGGAGGTGCCAATAAGTTCAAGGCATTGCAACAAATAAGGGCAAAATCACACAAGCTATGCGCGAATTTGGTTGATTTTGGTGGAACTGCACAAAAAGAACAGCTGCTTATTTAGCACGAGGTGCCATGTCAATGTCCAAACTGATGGCAAACCCTGCCCATTCCACAATCGTAGGCATTTGATATTTTGGAATGGGACAACCTTGTCAAATTTTGCTCATTGATTTTAGCAAGACATGCGTTTGATATTTTCAAATGGGACGCCCTTTGCTCTCAGCAGCGTCGATCAATTTTTTCTTTGTTCTTTAGTTGTGAAGTAAATATTGCCTCTGACATGTGAGTCGCTGAGATGCATAATCATCAATTGTTTTGAATGTTCTCTATGAATTGCCAGGCCTGTGTGTTTGATTGCAATGTACATAAACGCTAAAAAGCTGCTCAAACTCTTTGTACTCCTTCTGTTCATTTTTACTTCGCACAATGTGAAAGTGCATACTTTTTTGTATAAGATGGTCAAAGTAGAGATACTTTGAGTGCAGACAAAACTTGTATGCAGACTAGAAAGGACCGGAGGGAGTACATGTGAAACTGCTGCAAACGAGGTGATCACCTTGGGAATAATGCTAGTACGCATTGTTTTGCATGTCCATCCAATGCCAGTCATACCGGAATTCGCACTAATCAAAATAAATTCATTCATACACGGTCGGATTTCATATAAACATGCCGGATTTCATTACATTTCATACATTCTTCAACTAAAAAGGGTGCGCTGGAGGTATAATTAATTAACCGAAGCTACACACCTGTGTCCCGCTGAGCCGAATAGAAACTTCAGTGACTAAACTGCAGGTGCGGTTGCGTAACAGACATGTGGCCTGTTGGACCCACATGTTAGTCAGCCAACTGCACCAGCAGTTAAGTAGAAGCAGCGTCCTTCTCCAGCGCAGCTCTCCGACTCAACGTCGCCGCCAAGAAGCTAACCGGCCGTCAGTGGTTAACCCGCCTAGCTTGGCTTCAACCGGAGGGTAGAAGCGGTGGCCTTACTTGGACCCGAGCGGTGGCGACCTACCATGTTCTACTCTACCTCGTTTTCTATGTGGCCTGGCCTCGCTAGCAGCGGGGCGGAGCCTCGGCGAAGCCGGCGATGTCCTCTGTCTAGTTGCCGGCGGGCGGTGCCTCAGCGGAGCGGTGGAAATTCTCCCCCATGTTGCCGGCAGGGTGGGGCCTCAGCTGAGCCGGCGATGTCCTCTGCCTCGTTGTTTGCCGGGCGGGGCCTCGGCGGAGCCGACGGTGTCCTCTGCCTCGTTGTTGGCGCCGCGGGTCCTCGGCGGAGCAGGGCCTCATCGACGCCAGCGGAGCGGGGACTCGTTGGAGCCGGCATTGTCCTCTGCCTCATCCTCGGTCTCGCCAAACAACGCCTCGCCCACTTCATTGCCCTCTTTACTCTCCTCTTTTTAGGCGGCCGCAGCCTCCGCCACCCGCATGCGGTACCACCAGCGCTCAAGGCGGCCCTTGCGGGCGGAGCGGTACGAGTCAAGCAGCGCCTCCTGCTCCGCCCGCTCCGTGACGATCTGCTCCTCCGCCTGCAGGTGCTCCTGGAGGAGATCGTGGTTGTAGGCGATGTCGGCCTGCGCCTCCCGGAACTGCTGCTCATGCATATGCCTCACCGTGTCCATATATTGGGCACGGGCCTCGCCGATGGTCATGGTGCAATGCACCGGCGAGGATGGCACGGAGGAGGGGGTTGGCGCCGGATCATCGACTACCATGTTCTCCATTGGGACGTCATCGTCCTCCGGCTGCCTGCCGGTCGGCAGCAATGGCTGCCATCTCCTTGTGGTCCATTGTCCACCCATCCCAAAGAATGTTGGAGCGCGAGGAAGCCATGGTGGGCAGTAGTGGTGTGGACAGGAGAAAGGGAACGGATGCAGATGACTGTGGCTATGGCCGGCACAGCAGTTTATATAGCAATGGTGGGCGCGCGGAGGGACGGACGTGTGGCGCCGGAGTAGCTGCCTCGGCAACTGCGTATCATTAATGTGGGCGGTAGATGGACGGACAGACGGCACTTGTGTCGTTTGAAGGCGGAGCAATCGCCTGCACCGGGAAGCGGGGCGGGCGGCGCTGACTGTTTCGGGCGGAAAGCGCGCGCGGGCGAGGAGATGACTTTACTTGGAGAGGATCACAATGGGGACCCACCAGGTCCATAGCCTCACGTACGCAAGTGCCTCCTTATTATATATATATATATATATGTCTAAAACTATACTCCCTCCGTCTAGGTGAATAAGTCATATTAGAAGGTGCATCACGACCTAGGTGCAAGTAGATTGGTGGAAAAGAAGAATATTTCTCTCTTCTAAACACAACATTTAATCACAATAGTTAAGAGGATGCCTTATTAGCTACCCATGTAGGCCGTCGTAATTCATAGCATGCAAAGCGCTTTTATTTCTTGCCTAATAACAGCATGGACATGATGCATATATTGGTCCTTGCCTGAGCAAAAAAAAGGGAGGAAAGGGGTTTCCACGGGAGACAACGAGGCATAGGTGGAAGCGCTCGCTGGAGTAATTTATTTTGCTTCCTCTTGGTTTCCTGACATCACGGTCCCACACCATTGTCAACCTATGTAGTAGTCAATAAACGAGAGAATTGCACAAGAAGCGGCCAACAGCTATGACCAAGCAGCTCGAGCAGTATTTGTGTTTTTGAGGTGTGAGCACTACAGAGTTTTTCGATGTTTAGCCTAGATATTAATTGTTCTCCTCTGAACAATAACGAAAACATCACTGCAGGTATTAACTAGGCGGGCTGTGGCCCATCTAGCCCAGGCCAGATATCCAGCCGAGATATTAATTTTTTTTCAAGCTGAAAATGGCTAGCCTAGCTATACTTTTTTTAGGAATACTGAGGCAAGGTCAAGTTGTTATTCTCCGCCCCACTGGGCTGCAAATCTTTGCTAGGAGGGATGCATTAGGCTTCACAAGAAAATGGGCTTTAAGAAATAATAAATGGGATGTAATTATAAAAACTGGGCAGTAACTATAAAAAATGAACCAAACACATGATTACTTTATAAAATATTATTTTTGGATATTGAAAATTTTAATTTCATTAATTTTTGCGAGCGCAATGTTTCGTTGGATTTTTATGTACTATAAATTTATATTGAAATTGTATTTAATCTGACTAGAAATTTTGGGATAAAAATATTTCGGATCCCATCAAAATGTGGGAAATTTTATTGAATTCTATTTTGAACGGTTGGTTGAAATGGGTTGTACTTTTAACAAACTGTAAATGGGTTGTAGTAAATTCCATTAGAATTCAAAAATGGGCTACACATTCTTACAAATCTCAAATGGGCTATAAGTTCTCTGCCGCACACTTCTGGCCTTACTAAGTTGACGCGTCCCCTAAAAGAACAGAGTTGACGCGTATGCAAGGCTTTGTCAACTTATAGTCAACACACGGTTCTAGCAGCAGTGGCCATTGGATGTCCATCCAACGGATTCCGTGCTTCTTCTTCAAACTCGGATATTCTAGCTTCACCCACCCAAAAAAAGATTCCTCCCCCTAACATCTGGGGCGCACCGTTTCGGAAGCTGACCTGTAGGCCTACTAAGTTAACATACCAAGGGCTTTGTCAACTTAGTCAATATAAACGATTCTAGCTGTAGTGACCGTATGATGTCCATCCAACGGCCGTAGTGCTTCTTCAACCTCTGGTCTTCTTGCTCCAGCTGCCCAAAGCAGCGCCGGTCGTGCCGCCTGCTCCTGCCTCCCGTGGTCGGCTGTGCTGCCGCGGAGGCCACACCGCCCCCTACTATTCCCACCGCTGGCCAGGCCCTGCGGCGACAGCAGCCTCACACCGCAGCCGAACGAGTGAACCCTCATACACCTCTCCACGTGGGCATCCACTGCCGCGTCTTCACCGGCTCCTTGTCGTCCCCTTCCTAGGCCTCACCGTCGTCCACCGCCCTGGTGCTCTCGGCGCGGCGTGGTCAACGTGGTCAAGGAACGACTTCCATCGGACGTGGATTGTACGTGGAGAGGCTGACAGCTGGGTCAACGGCGGCAGCAAGGAAGTGCCTCCTTATTACGCGGAAAATAATGATTCCTCCACCTGACAGTAGGGACCCACCGTACGGGCCACCGTATTTCACGAATAAAATGTTTCCCCCCTGACTGCTGGGACCCACCAGCTACACCTTCGCACGCAAGGAAGTGCGTCCGGGCAAAAAAAATGATTCGCCCCCTGACTGCTGGGACCCACCAGCTACATCTTCGCACGCAAGGAAGTGCGTCCGTGCAAAAAAAACCAAAACGATTCGCCCCCCTGACTGCTGGGACCCACTAGCTACATCTTCGCAGGCAAGGAAGTGCCTAACAGTCGGGACCCACCTGGTCGAAGCATACGTATCGTTGTCATTCTGGTCGCGAACGTGTACGAACATATATACTGGTCAATGTAGAGGCGCGCACGTGTCGTAGTAGAGGCGCGTACGTGTCGTAGTAGAGGCACGCATGTAGCATGTACACGTATGTACAACGACCAGGGTGCAAGAAAGAAAATATGGCCACGTACGTACATACGAGCAGGGTCTCGAACGCCTACTCTCGCATACGTACGGCCAGGGCTTGTGTACATGGCTGGGTCGGAATGGAGAAACAGTGTCGTCGTCGTGTTCATGGGGAGATAACGGAATGTGTCGCGTTCATGGAGAGACAACGGGATGTGTAATGTTCATTGGGAGGCAACGGAATGTGTCTTCTTCATCGGGAGGCAACGGAATGCATGGGAGCCAACCGGCTGGGTCGGAACAGAATTCGTGGTCGTGTTCCTCAGGAGGGCTTGGGCGGAACAGGCGATGGAAACGAGGCCTGGCGTACCGCACAACGCAGGAAACGGACCTCCTACATTCGGAACGGGGTCCTGTTGATCGGGAGGGGTCTGGCATACCGCAAAACGGAGGAAACGGACTTGTGTTGGAGCGCTATGGTCGAAACGGGGGTCCTGTTCATCGGAAGGGGTGTGGCGTACCGCAAAACGGGACTCCACGGGATACTATTCATCTCCACCGTCGACCTCCTCCAGCCTCCACGGGCCCTGTTCATCCATCCTCCACCGCGCGCTACTCAACCGGCTACTGTTCAACCACCCCTCCACCGTCTACTGTTTATCCAGCCCTCCACACCACGGGGTCCTGTTCAACCACCCCTCCACGGGCACCCCTCCATTGTCTACTGTTCATCCAGCCCTCCACACCATGGGGTCCTGTTCAACCACCCCTCCACGGGCACCACTCCACCGTCTACAGTTCATCCAGCCCTCCACACCACGGGGGTCCTATTCATCCACCCCTCCACGGGCACCCCTCCACCGTCTACTGTTCATCTAGCCCTCCACCACACCACGGGGTCCTATTCATCCAGAGGCAACGCCACCTCTCACTGTTCATCCAACCCCCCCGCCCCCCGCAACGCTTACTGTTCATCCAATCGATCGGCTTCAGTTAGTAGAAGTAGCGAAGGAATCGCTCGATCGGGTTCAGTTAACAGCCATCGATCGATCGCTCGGGTTCAGTTAGAGCCCAACGTCTCGCTCGGGTTCAGTTAGATCCAACGTCTCGCACACACGCGCGTATGTGTATGAGAGAAACGCGCATCGCTCGGCCTCCAACCTCCCATCGTAACCGGGAACTCCCCAAAATTTTCCTCCCCCTCGCTTCTACCACGGTTTTTGCCATCATGGACGGCCCAAAGAATGTCATGCAGCTGCGTCTCCGGCCCGCCCAGGACGAAAAGCCCATTTTCTGACATGATTTTTTGTCATAGAAGTAGGATCCCACCACATCTATGATGACACCAGGGGGCGCACCCCACGACTTGTGGCCGCCTCGTGGGTCTTCTCGCCTCCTCTCTAAGTCTCGTAAAGTTTTATTCCGTTTGGACTTTGTTTGATATTCCTTCTCTATAGAAGTCAAAAACAGGGAAAAAACAGAAACTGGCACTGAGCTCTAGGTTACTAGGTTAGTCCCAAAAATAATATAAAATAGCATATTAATGCATATAAAACATCCAAAACAGACAATATAATAGCATGGAACAATCAAAAATTATAGATACGTTGGAGACGTATCACATATCAGTAGACCCGATGGCCCGACCCTGATGCATGTGCTAAGGTGCTATCGCAATGGACCTTCAACCTGAAAAGTCCACCTCTAGTCCCCCACGCATCTGGAGGTCTAGTAGTGTCTCATGAAAAAAAAATTCTCCAATGTCCACTAATTCATTTTGAGAAATAAAACATGTATGCTACTACTTCACTTGGAATTTGTATAGACAAATATAGTATGCCACTTTATCGTTAAGATCATCTTCATTTTTTGATTGATTAGAATAGTTCTCTAAGATAGCTTTGGATGTGCTCTTACTTTTTAGACCCAAGTATCCCAAAAAGACACTTTTGATCGAACTCACACAAAGATTCTAAAATGCATGGGCCAGCCTGACCCAGTCCACTAACATGATATCTCTCCATTCTAGGAAATGGTGGGAAACCAAATTATAAATTAAAAAACTAGCAAATGGAACGTGGTTTGCTCCTACTCATGGAGGAAACCATGGGCCAGTGCACAAATAGACGCATTGACATTTCCATGGGAAAAAATATTATAGTTGCAACAATTATGAAGTGGAAAGTATGACACATGCAGGGGATGGGGGTCACCTTCCATCTATTGACCAAAAGATTTCCACTCCTCCCTAGCTACTACCCCTATAAATAGCCCCCTACATCCTTAGCTCTTCCCACCAATTCAACCCTGCTCTTCGACCTCTGCATTGTTCTGCCTGTGGCGAGGAAGCCAATGTAGCCCTGTAGCAGGTGAGGAAGGAGGGATGTTTTACGGTTGTGTGTTCTGTTTGTTTCTTGGTGTTTGTATTAATGATGTTGACTTTTCTAGGGTAAGATGTTCAGAAGACACAGTCAAGGTTGGTGAGGACAAAATTCAAGGGATAGAGGCGGTGGTTGAGGACAACTTCACAAAGGGGTTGCGTGTACTCATCATTAAGGACGACCCCGTCTCCCTGAAGATCCTAGAGTCCCTCATGTGCAACTACAAATACCATCGTGCGCCTCTCGATCTTCACGCTTTCTCTAATCCATTAGAATCAAGGTTATATGAGTTATTCTCTATGAATAATGTTTTTTCTTAGTTTGATTTTGTGCACACAAAACGATGTTGGAACGATGGTGATGGATGTATTGATGGACCTAAAGACGCCCAGGAAGGGGAAGGATGAGTTGGACCTGGTGATCAGCGACGTGCACATGCCAGACATGGACGGTTTCATGCTCCTTCAGCTCATTAGAGTTGAGATGGATCTCCCTTCCATAAGTAGACTCTCTGCTTAATCCAATATCCTACTTCTTTACATGAACTAGTGGTGGTGATTTAGAACATTTATTACTATTAATCACTGAATATACAATGAGTGAATGTTCCTTGATAGAATTTAAGATTGATATCTAGAATATTTTTAACATACACCTCCACTCACCCTACTTTTTCTTGGTAAAAAACGAAAGAATGGTCATCAATTGGTTCGGGATCCCATTCTTATGATTTTTATCAAGAAAAAATAGGGCGAGTGGAGGTGTATGTGATTTCATAACAAAATCTTGATATTGGTATTAAATTTTATCAAGGAACATTCACTGAGTAATAGGACTTTGGAGTGGGCAGGGAGATCCATCTCAAGTCTGATGAGCTGAAGGAACATGAAAGTGTGGCATCCACACGTCATTCATCACCAGGTCAAACTCCTCCCTCCCCTTCCTGAGCGTCTTTAGTGTTGTCTTCGCATCCATCACCATCGTCGCTACATCATTTTGTTTCCACAAAATGAAACTAAGCAAGAAGCATTATTAATATAGAACAACTCATACAACCTCAATTCTAATGGATTAGAGCAAGCGTGAAGATTGAGAGGCTCACGATGATATTTGAAGTTGCGCAAGAGGGCCTCTAGGATATTGAGGAAGACAGGGTGGTCCTCAACGGCAAGTACATGCAGCCCCTTTGGGAAGTTGTACTCACCCACCGCCTCTATCCCTTTCCTTTTGTCCTCACCAACCATCACCGTGTCTTCCGAATTTCCCACCCTAGTAAAGTCAACATCATTATAATACATACCAAGAAGCAAATAGAGACCTCGCAGATCCAATAACTGAATACACAACCCTAATAGATCCCTCCTTCCTCACCACTTACAAGGCTACAATGGCTTCCTCGCCACGGGCAAAAGCCAGGAAGGTGTGGAAATCTTTTCCCCCAAAGACCGAAGGTGTCCCCCACCCACGCATGTGTGATACTTTCCACTCCATAATGGTTACAACTATAATATTCTTCAGTTGGAAATGTCAACATGTCTATTTATGCATGGACATATGGTTTCTTCCATGAGTAGGAGTAAACCACGTTCAATTTACTGGTTTTGCACTTTGTATTTTGGTTGCCCACCAATTCCAAGAGGGGAGAGATATCATGTTATTAGGGCGTGTTAGGGATGGCCCATGCATTGAGTATTAGCTGAAGATACTTTTTGGGAGAATTTGGTCTGAAAAGTAAGAGTGCATCCAAAGCTATCTTAGAGAACTGTTCTAATCAATCTAAAAACAAAGATGATCATAACTATAAAGTGGCCTGATGGCTCGAGAATTTGTGATATTTTATTTCATTTCATTGGAACTTTGTTACTTCTCGACTATTTCAAACGCTTACCCTTCAAAAGAGAAGAAATTTTATTTTCCATTTTTGGTAGGAAATATCATATATGGAAGGAAACCAAGGAGAATTACTTCAAATCAAGCCAAATGGAGCAACTTCCTTATGGAAAGCCAAGCCACCATGCATAACAGAGCAAAAGACGGCCTTCCATATGACTACAAGCGCTCATATGAGCGATCGCATGAACTGCCAAGAGCTTCACCACGTCTATACAAGACAATTTTGCGAAGGAGCCCATGGGAGAAGTGAACCCTAGCCGCTGCCACCACATCCAGAATAGAAGAAGAAGGGATCCGAAGAACCTTCAGAATTTTTCTTAGTTTTGGTCCTTTCATGTCCATCATCCTCTCATCCTTCACTATTGTAAGAGGAATTCGAACTTGTGGGAACAAGTTGTAAACTCTATTTACTCTCATCTGGAGATCAATAATAGTTGAATTATCCATTTCATCTTATTGTGGATCTTCACGTTATTATCGATATGGCTTTCCTGGGTTTAATCCCGTGTGTGAATGGATTCTCTCTTATGATGTGTGATTAATTCCCCATAGGTATGGAAGTTAGGTGAGTGGCAAGATTCGTCTATGTCTAATCTATAAGTCATCATTCATATTTGTAGTAGTATGATCTGTGTAGTATGTTGTTATGATGTGGTGAACTCTATGCGTGTTGTCCAATTTAAGGGCCCACGCCACATGATCTCAAGACCTACATAGGTAACAAATATTGTTTAGGGAATCTATGATCTCCGACGTGACAGGTTGAGATATCTATGAGGACCGAAGGCAATATGAGATAACGGTGATCCATGAAACCTAATGCTTATTTCCGGTCCAAGGACCTAAATTGTGGAAACTATCACTCTATGGCAACGATGAAGCGGGACCATATCATGAAATACAATCCTGAGAGTAGGAGTTTCATAACTTTAGTGTGATCCGCCTATAGAACACACATATCAAATACTATAAGTATGATACAAGGTAACTGGTATTACATTCGCAATGGCACACTTGATATACTCTTACCATGAACTGAATTCTCTTCTTGCCTGATCTCTTCATTGCAGGAAACACAATTCTCAATTTCATTTATGTTATTTACTTAATTAGTTTTTACCTTCGTTACTACAAACATTTTATTTGGTTTATTTGTCCACAGGACAGGAGCCACATTCGCGGATATTCAAGCAGTTACTTCACACAAGAACTGTGACACCTTTTGTGTGACAGAAGCGCCACCATAAATACTCTCCGCTGCTCTTCATTGGGAAGATAACTAATTGGGATAATTCCAAGAAAGTGCTACACAACCATGTTTTGTTTGCATGCATCAAAACATTTTCTGGTGTCGTTGCTGGGGAGCTAAGCGCAGAGTATTTGTTTTGTAGTTGTTTCTGCAGGTATTGTTATTGTAGATTCTTCATGTAAGTCACAGGGGATCTAGTCGTTCTGGCAGAATGTATTTACCAGATTATATTACTCAGTTTCCTCAGGAGCAACAAGCTTCATTAATATAAAATACAAAAATAATCAAACAGTTGAGCTTAACACTTTGTTTGCAAAGATGTCGATTACTCCGAGGCCAAAGAAGATTGTAAAAGATTATTGTGCTCCAGTTATTTCAATATCTCCTATAGTATATCGTACAAATTATTCAAAACAACAGTCGATTGACTATATGATCTCATTATGGTGTTGGGGAACGTGGTAATTTCAAAAAAATTCCTACGCACACGCAACATCATGGTGATGCATAGCAACGAGAGGGGAGAGTGTAGTCCACGTACCCTCATAGACCTTAAGCGGAAGGATTATGACAACGCGGTTGATGTAGTTGTACGTCTTCATGATCCGACCGATCCTACACTACAAAAAAATACACTTCCGTGATGATACGTGTTTGTCACAGTAGGTCACTTTTTTTGTCATGCATATACATCCATGACAAATTAATGACAGAATCAAGATACTCATACCTGTGCTGTCGTAGAACTGTTCCATGACATTACCAAAATTATCATCACGGAAGTGTCCACTTCCATGACGATAAATCGCGCGTCACAGAAGTGCTTTCGTCAAGGGTGACCGACACGTGGTATCCCCCGTAACGGAACGCCGTTAAGCTATCGGGTCGGGTATTGGATCCGATAACCCGTTAACAGCCCCGACCAATGGGGATTTTCCACGTGTAAAATCATCATTGGCTAGAGGAAACATGTGTCGGCTCATCGTCGTGACAGATGTCATCCACTCACTGGACATAAGGCGCCTATGATACGTCGACACGTGGCACGACACAACAAGTTTAAATGGGCCGGCCCAACTAGAGGCCCATAAGATTTTGGGGACCATAGTGGGCCGGCCCAGCTAAAGGCCCACGAAATTTTGCGGCCCATAATGGGCAGGCCCAGCTAAAGGCCCACAAGATTTTGCGGGCCATAATGGGCTGGCCCAAGTAAAGGCCCACAAGATTTTTTTGTGCCATAATGGGCCGACCCAGTTTAAGGCCCACAAGATTCTTGTGGGTCATAATGGGCCGGCCCAGCTAAAGGCCAACGAGATTTTGCCGACATTAATGGGCCGGCCCAGCTGTAGGCCCACAAGATTTTGAGGACCCTAGTAGGCCGGCCCATTAACTGGCTGCCATGTTTTGGGCCAAATGCCGGCCCATATTTGATCCGGTCCATTAATGCCCTGCCACGCTCCGGGCCTAATAGTGGCCCATATGAGATCCAGCCCGTTAAAAGCCTACCACGTTTTGGGCCAAATTACGGCCCAGATCAGGTCCGGCCCTTTAAGAGGCGTTGGGCTCAATTATGGCCCATATCAGATACGGTCCGTCAACTGGACACTATGCTTTTGGGCCCACTTGCTAAAGGCCCACTTAGTAATTTGGCCTGATATTAGTTTTGGCCTGTTAAGGGTCTGTTTAACATTTCGGCCCTATATTAATTTCGGCCTGTTAAAAGCCCGTCATATAGTTGGGCCTAACTACGGCCCGGTTTGCATCCGGCCTGCTCGCAGCCGATATCTGATTGGGACAAACAAGGACCCAGACAATTTTGGCCTGTTAAAAGCCCGTGATTTGATTTGCACAATCATGGGCCGGGGTTCATTTCGGGCTGCTGCCGGCCCGTGAGCTGATCGGCACGTTTCAGGCCCAACCTACATCGTGATTGCATGACGGCCCGATTATGTATCATAATTTTACGGTTTGGCCGGTTTACTGTGAAGACAGGATATATATATATATATACAGTAAAATAACTGCAGCATTGTGAATAAGAAAAAACCTATACTATGCAATAAAGAAATTACGGCATATTACATCCACTGGGCATCAAAGTTCGCCACTATGATAATAAAGCACAAGCAGACAGCAGATTACATACACTGGGCATCAAAGATCGCCACCAGTGCAAATAAACACGCCGACAAAATAATATACAAAACCGACAGCACTTCAATAGAATTCAAGAAAGGTTAGCCCTACTGGGGAGCTGTAGCGCAAGCAGCTGAGCAAGATGATGAGACTGCGCTTGTTCCACACTTATATCTTCCTCACTCTGAAAGATAAACAAGCAGACAGATGACAGGTTTTGCACATAAAAGTATCAATGCTGACAATTCATCACATTTCTTACTGACGAATAAAGTGACACAGTTTAAATTTGCATTAACACAATATGGTATTGTTCAGGTCAAGACATGGCAGGAAATGACATTGTGAAGGAGTTGGCAGCTTCACGACACCACTGGATTACAGATCAAGAACTCATAAGTATCAATGGTTAGTGTGCTATCAATTTATAGCATTTTAGATTGGCAAATAAAGAGACGGTTTAAATAATAGTAGAATGATATGAAATTTTTCATAGTTAAGACATTGCACAATATGACATTGTGCTGTAGTGGGTAGGTTCACCACACCACTGGATTACAGATGAAGAACAGAAGCATACATGCAGTGCAAAAGAAGATCATTTGCTCTGTATAGTTTAATTTACATGGTATGAAGAAGGAACTTGGTCGTACAACTAAAAACTTAAATTGAGAAAGGACGAACTTTTTTTTATGAACTACATATAATAAACTTTAAACAAGCAATTTGATGCAAACACCAAAAATAAACAGATGTTGCAGTCATGCCTAACCAAATATATACAACAAAGTTTGAAGGCTTGAGATGGACAAACTTACATTATTGGTGAAGACAGGCTCTATAAAGGCCTTGTCCATGCTGATGGGGGGGGGGCAATTCAAGAAGTTTACCACAAAATCTTCTTCAAAAGCATTGCTTTTATTCTACATTTTGTTAAGAGTAAATATAGATGTGATAATATACGAAAAAATGGAGAATATTTTAAGATAAGATGAGGAGTGATGCCACATAACCATGTAGCTATAAATGTAAGTGCAGCGATACAGGCAAAAGGTACAGCCAAGAGCAATGCACATCTAAACTTCTTCAGTACCAACCTTATGGTAAGAGTAAATATAGATCTGATGTGTAGAAAATGGAGGGGAAAGGAAAATAAGATGCAAAGTGATGGTACATGAACAACTACCTGTCATTATAAGTACACTGATAAAGGACATCATGTACTTACAAGAACAATGCAGAGCGAAAAAAACATTGGCATTGGATATATTCTACACTAATGTAACCATTCATATAGATCAGATAATTTGGACCGAACAATTGATAAGCAAGCTATCATGCATACTGTTGTCACATAATGAACCAGGTATGTATGCAAGTACAGTGATACAGGACAACAGGTACTAACAAGAGCAAAGCAGCGGGCAGCATATTTGAGATATCCTGTCGTTCTTGTCAAACCGGAATTCTTCTTCGAGCAGATTTCCTGCAAAAAAGATCTATAAGGCACATGCGGAAAAGTAGAAGTTCAAATTTTCATGTGATTTCATAGACAATACCTCATCCTGGGAACGAGACCAGTGCATAACAAGGTTTTTCCATTCAATGTCTTCTAAATTTAACACAGGAGACTTCACTAGAAATTCATTTATAGACTTGCCGGCAAAGTGTGATTTCCTCAGGTAACACCGATACTGCTGCAATGCTTCCTTGAAAAGCACAAGCAAGCTTTGCTCATCATGACTATCCAGATTGACCCTCGCCTAGTTACAACAATGTAATGTAAATCATTAATGTGTCCAATCACCAGAAAATAGGAAAATAATAGCCATGAATAATAGCATTTACACGTAAGTTGGATAGGAAGATGTGAAAATGGTGTTTGTCTTCACAATTATCTTCCTATGATGGGAATATATGCACGTAGTCCCTAACAACATTGAAAGCATTGTCTTTTAAACTGGGAATAAATGGAATGGGGTTCCAATCTGTTGGAATTGGCCGTCTCTGCAGTTGGGATAGGTCTATGGCCGGTGGACTTGCTGTACTTTTTGCTGGAGTGGGATTTTTCTGTGGTACAGCTGGTGCTATTGCAAATGAAATCGATATACCTTTTGCTGGAGTGCAGGTCCGGTGTGGTGGGGCTAGTGGTGTGGCCAGTGAAGTATGGCTAGTGGTGCTGGAGTCGGTCCTACGTTTTGTGTCACTCGTTGTATAGCCAATATAAGTGGGGTGCCGTCTGAATTCTCCTGCACCACCACGTTTTTCAAGGACTTTGCTGGTGCTCCTTCAGGTTTGGCAATCACCCTCTTCCTTTTTGATGTCTGATGCACAAGAACAACATTTGAGTGGAAAAACATGGTATGATGACAGATGGAATATGTATTGATAATGGATGGGCATGGCATCTCGACATATATGATGAGTAAACTAAGAAGATGGTGGTGCAACAAAGTAGAAGAAATGCAAGACAACATATGCAAGATACCCGCAATCAATAGAACATTTCCAAATTAGAACAGGCACCTTGATGGGTGAACAGGACAGGCCATCTGCCTTTGACTCCTCAAGGTTAGAATAGTCATTAGGATGATATTCTGAACAAGAATCAACAGGTGGGGAGCGTATGAGTTTCATTGCATACAGAATGGCACTCAATGCCTTGGTGCCAATTTTGTAAGTCATTGCAGTGTTTAGCTTCAAGAGTGGACTGCTGCTAGTGCGACACAAAGCAGCTACACAGATCAAATTGTAGATATAACGGGAAAACCTTAAGCATCAGAGTAAAATCAGCAAAGTGGAACTTGCTGGAATATATGTGCTAGTATTGCCGGTACGGCTAGAAAGGCTTCGGATACCAGCTCTTTTCAAGTGAAGGTGTGGTACTGTTAATATCAATGTAACTCTCAAAGGCGACACAGCTCCCAGCATTTCCTTGCTATTCTTATAGGATTCAAGTGGACAGGCCACTACAAATCATATTCCTATGTTTACAAGATCCTACGAATCAAAGAGGCTCAAAGTGTCCATCACAACCGACCGTATAGACCTCTACACTGCAAATGTCCCTGCTCATCTTCAGTACAAGAAACATACTATACTACTATCGTACTCCCTCCGTTCCAAAATATAAGTCTTGGTAGAGATTTCCACTATGGATCACATACAGATGTATCCAGGTACATTTTAGAGTCTAGATTCACTCATTTTGCTCCATATGTAGTCCATGTGGAATCTATACAAAGACTTGTTTTTAGGAACGGAGAGAGTACATATTAAAGAAGAACGGAAGAGGAACATGGTAAAGAAGAGCAAGCAGATTTTGGATAATAAAATGTTGGTTGCACAGTGCCCACACATGATGAACCAGAGCGCATTAAGAATGCAACTCCTAGATGTCTCTCGACCATTTCAGGCGGTTGGATGAAGATCCTACATCTCCTAACCCTTCTTCTTCCTCGTATCTAATTCTTCCCATACAGAACACGCACGGGCCGCCGGCCGGACTACCGGCCACCATCGCATGTGTCCCTCCGCCACCCCCACCCCCCCCCCCACCCCCCCCCCCCCCCCGGTTTTTTTCTTCGGTGAGGCCCCACAACCACCTGAGCCCCTTCGATCGCACCGGCAAACTGTGGCGAGCTCTGAAAAATCGACTGACCCAATTTTGAAATTTAGTCTACTGTGATTTAACTAGTGTGGAATATAAAAGGGGAAAACCATAATCATTGCAAGTATGGTGTTGAGCGTGCCATGGCGGATCTGAAGGAGCAAACCGGACAAAGGCAACTTCGCAACCAAGACAAGAAATCAGAGTAAAGCAGTGGCGATCTATTTTCTTGCTGCGACAAATAAGTTGAGCAGATACGAAAGAGTACCGCCTCTGGTGCGGCGCCGTGTAGGCATCTGCTGATAATTTGATGGTGTTGCGGTAGCGATGACTGTCGGCGGCGTGGAAGCAGATCTAGGAGGGTAGAAGGTGGCGGCGGGGCGCGGTGGACGAGACGGTCATAGGAGCGGCGCCGGCAAGGTGGATGACGGCGGGGATGAAGCGAGAGGATGGGATGCAAGGATCCCGGTCCGAAGCCGTGGATGAGAGAGGTCGATCTCTTGTAATGGACGGCGGCGTCGGGGTATCAGGTCCGTCATGGTGGAGGAGGACGGCGGTGGATGGGGTGGCGGACGGAGGAGGGTGGGGTGGAGAGGGTGTTTTGGCGCCCATGGAGTACGAATGGGGAAAAGGAAGGTAGAGAGGAAGGGGGGAACAATGTATTCAGGGCGCGCTTGTCTCAAATGCGCGGAAATTTACAAACTTAGCCCCCATTTCAAATTTCTACTACATCACAGCAACACTAGTCGGTCAGGGATAGGACGGCAATCTCGCATACACCGAATATTTGCCGACGAGAGTTTGTTTTTGGCGCCCACCGTGTATGAATATGAATCGGGGAGGGAGTCGATTTCGGCCGAGGACACACTGTGTTTTGGCGCCCACCGTGTCTGAATCCGGGTGAGAAGCGGTTACGTCACGTTTGGGTGAAATTACAAACCTACCCCTATCGAAACCTATAGAAATCCAGCATATAGGCTTTGCGTGGCAGGGATAGGCAGCAGTGATTTCCATCTCGCAGATTTTGGTTCCGGGCGGTTACTGCGACTTTCCCCGCTTCGTTCAAATTTTGCAGAGTGCACATTAACCGTGCCAACTCAATTCGAATCCCGTTTGTATTCTATTTTTTTTCGGGCAGGATCCAGTTTCAATTGGAATTACATTGTATATACATCATTTTTTATATATATTTTCAAAAGCACAACACCATTTATACATAAATATGGTTTACAAATGGCATGATCTCAGATTCATAAGGTTGTATCCATCAATTTGGATTTTCAAATATTTGAAACCACTTTATGTTGAAATCCAATGTATGCATTTCTCGCTAACTGTCTCCAATTAATGTGTGTTTCATGCGGGTTTTTTTACTTCTCAAACATGTATAATGTGTTTCACACACGCAACATATAGTCTAATCCTGTTTAGACATTAATTGCATATAAACCATGCATTGTTTGTAATTGAAGAATCTATGGATCACAATATTGATAAACTACATAACATTACACGTGTGCCCAAATTCAAATGAATATGCATGTTTGATACACCAATTTGCGTTATGATATTATCGATGTCGTGATCCCAAGTTTAAATATTTGAATCCCCTTTAATCCAGATATTCATCTCATATAGCTATCACTCATGCTTATATAGGACTATCTCTCTGGACCTATACGTGTTCATCGTCTCTCAGGTATCTCTCGTGCTACCTGTATGTCGACAATGATCTTTTATCTTCGTAACACACTGACGGTACTCTCTCCCTCGACCTCCATCACTCTATCTCTCTCTAAGTATATCTCGCTCCCTGCTATGTGTCTCTAACTATGATTCTCCATGTGGAATCTCTTTCTCTCACACAAACACAAAACTTTGTCTCCCGGGGTCTCATTTCTCTCTACTATTCCCATGTGTGCCACTCGCACACCTCTCATACAGAGATGTCTTTCGCTCCTTAGATATAAGAACCTACGACTCTTCCTCATCAATATCTCTTTCTCACACACAAACACAAACTCTGTCTCCCAGGGTCTCATATTTCTCCATTGTTCTCTTGTATGTCACTCACACACACCCTCTCTCCCTAGAGATATCTTGCGTTCCCTCGTATGTCTCTCTAGCTATCACTCTCGTTGGAAATATCTTTCTCTCTCGCAGACACAAAACTCTGTCTCTCTAGATCTCATTTCTCTCTGATATCTATTTGTATGTGACTCACATGCACCCTCTCTCTATCTCTCTCACACCCACACACATAACCCAGCCTTCTGATCCACTCGACTCCTATCTCTAACGCACACTAGCTAGCATCTTTATCTTTCTATTTATCTGTTTCTCCATCAACCTTCTTTCTCGCCCTCACTCTTGATTCCTATCACGCACACTACATATGTTTCTCTTTACATGCAGTCAAGTGCCCTCTCACACACATATATAACTTCAACCTTTGAACCACCCGACGGTCATCTCCAACACCCAAACTAGCGAATGTCCCTCTAGCTAGCATCTCCATCTATGTATCTATCTGTAGTTTCTCCGTCAACATTTCTTTCTCGCACGGAGTCTTGCTTCCTATCAACCACACTATATATGTCTCTCCATACATATGCATTTATAGGTTGCTCTCTTTTGCACAATCGTTGCGCCTCACTCCCTCTACTCGCCATAGATGCATGCTCCAGCCCACGCAACTATCTCTTAAAGACAAAAACACATGCTCAATTGTCGGGACTTCTTCCATGCATTCTCACATGCATGCATTTGTCATACCGATCCGTCTCTCCCATGTCGTTGATCTTATGACTTATGTCTTCTTTCTTTTATCTCGATCATGCGCGCGCACACACACACACACATCCCACGTATACATGTATACCTCTCACACATGCACGTTCAAGGTCTCTTTGACTCCATACATAGTTAATTACCCTCAATCCTAACGCCACATCGAATCGTTCTCCTCTTTTGTGCACATAACTTCCGCCTGGATGGGTAAAACACACACTCACACTTAACAATCTCCTTCTAGCTACCCCCCCCCCCCCCCGACTCTCACTCTTCCCCTATATCCCCGAAACCAATAAGACCATCCCTTAGTTTAATTCCCGCCTACATGCACCATCGATATATAGTAGTCTTCCTCGGTGTCTCTGGAACAAACACATTCTCTCGAAGTTGACTCCTCTCACGCGCACACACCTTCTCTCCCCTCTCTATGGGCATTTTCTCTCTCGCACCCCATCGTTGGTGGCCTCTGCCATACACATCACCTCTCTATGATGAAAGCCATGCACACTTAAATTATATCCGCCATAGAGGACCCCGCGACACACACACACACGCACCCCCCAACACACACATACACACACACACTAAGACTCCATCTCTCTCTCACACACACACAAACACACACACACACACACGCAAGCACACACGCCCCCCCCCCCACACACACTAAGACTCCATCTCTCTCCCTCTCTCTCTCACAGACACAAACTAAGACTCCATCTCTCTCTCTCTCCTCTCTCTCTCACACACACACACACTAAGACTCCATCTCACACATACATGCTCTAGGCGGAGCATTAGTTCCTACCACCCTTCATCCAACCTTACCCCTATGATAAACAATCACCTTTATTTACTTGCATAACATGGACAAATTCCACTTTACTTTAGTAGTCAGCAAACTTATCATCTGTACCCTTATAAAAAAACGAGTTGGTGGTGATGGTGTGCCTGCCATCTTGTAATACAGACCGTATGATCTATATCTGAGGTTAGAAAGAAAACTATGATAATTTTACAAAAGATACCGGCACCTCTCTCCACATCATTATCTCTCGCAACCTCATTGCTCAGCAATTAAAAAAGGAATAAATCTCTAGAACAATCTAGCATGCATGGTGGCCGCTGCCGCCTGCCGGCGCCGTCCATCCCCATGCCTCCACCCATTCCGACCACCAGTCACCACCATGTTCCACTCCTCCTCGCCTTATCTCTCATCTTTCGTTTTTTCGATGACATTCTCGAGATACCAGTTTTCCGATAAAATTCTTGAGATATCACTAGTTTTTACACATGGGATTACTCTTGCATGGGTCAGTCACAACAGGTGTTCTGTAAAAAAATGCATATTGATGTTCCGTGCAATGCACGAGAATCTTGCTTGTAATTATATTACGCAAATCACGAGCAGGAAGTGACATTTTTTTGACACAACCACGTTAACATGGCCACGTAAATCACTAGCTAAAGTAAATACCATTATACTTATATCCCGATGCAAAAGGTTGAGTACATGTCCGAAGAGTAGAGTCGCACACACGCACTCTGTCTCTCAGAATCTCTCTCTCACACACACACCAATTATGTGACGCCCACTTAAGCAGACACGTATGTTACAATTTGTGCACCTGCGGGTACACGTGATGCTGCGAATTTATTTAAGCCGGAAGGCGAACCCAAACAATAGCTGCATTCATTCCCCTCCCGCCGCCTCTTCTCTGGTCGCCATCACCCGGTAGCCATGGGGCGGCCAAAGGTAACAACATACGCCGTACTCCCGCCGGAGCGGCGCTTTAATATGGAAATTTTAGTGGTCATGCAGACATCTTTTTGTGCTAGCACTCCTATAGTATAAGGGTTGACAGGTTGCTTCCCGCGGACGTGCGCGAGCGGTGGAAGAGGAAGGAGAAGGGGAAGCGGGCTGTGGAGTAACGTTTTTTTACCACAATTTCTTAGGAAACTGAGTGCAATCTATCTATCTATCTATACCTATACTAATTTTAGACTTCCTAAAAATTCCCACAATAATTAGAATTTACGAGCCGTTAATCTGGTGGGACCGAATTATTACGGTGTAGATCGAGCCCTTAAATCCTTCATTGAAAAAATCTCTATTGTATAATAATTCTCAAAAAAAACTATTAAGAGGTCCAAAAATCTTCCGTTCATAACTAAAATAGAATCCTAGCAGTTTACGCAGCCATGTTCCTTAATTCTCTCTCTCCCGATGGAAACACATGTTCCTTTATCTTTTAATCCCATAGTTTTCTCTCTTCCCCGTATCCTCCTCTCTCTCTCTGTTCTCTCTCTCCCCCGTATCCATCTTTCTCTCCACCCACCCTTCCTCTCTCCAAACTCTCTCTTTCGAGTTGGAACGGGAAACCATCATCTCTCTCTCCGACCAAAAGCAAACGAGTTTGGCCGCATTGATCAGTTGATCATGATCTCATCTCTCTCCACCCTGAAGCAATCAATCTATCTATCTATCTGTCTATACCTATACTAATTTTAGACTTCCTAAAAATTCCCACAATAATTAGAATTTACGAGCCGTTAATCTGGTGGGACCGAATTATTATGGTGTAGATCGACCCCTTAAATCCTTCATTGAAAAAATCTCTATTCTATAATAATTCTAAAAAAAACTATAAAGAGGTCCAAAAATCTTCCGTTCGTAACTAAAATAGAATCCTAGCAGTTTATACAGCCATGTTCCTTAATTCTCTCTCTCCCGATGGAAACACATGTTCCTTTATCTTTTAATCCCATAGTTTTCTCTCTTCTCCGTATCCTCCTCTCTCTGTTTTCTCTCTCCCCCGTATCCATCTTTCTCTCCACCCACCCTTCCTCTCTCCATACTCTCTCTTTCGAGTTGGAACGGGAAACCATCATCTCTCTCTCCGACCAGAAGCAAACGAGTTTGGCCGCATTGATCAGTTGATCATGATCTCATCTCTCTCCACCCTGAAGCAAACGAGTTTGGCAGCATGCATCCAGTTGATCAAGATCTTACTGCCTCAAATATGAGTTCATCTTCTAGATCGGCCACACTATAAGGAGATCCCGCAGTATATTCTGCAATTTTTCCTTGCATGTTCCTCTACTCCGCTCTGACACAAATCCCGCTAATCTTAGGTAATGATGCTCTCCTCTTCAAAGTCAAATCATGCGCTGCTTGGATCTAGAACATATGATAGACTAGGAGTACATAGATGGCTACTCATATGTTTCCATACATGGATGCATTGATTTGATCCTTCTGTAGGTTCTAAACCATTGAATCACACCAATATCTGATGTGATGTATCCCTTTGTTGGAGGCCTCTGATCCAATCTTCTCATCCAAGTCGAACATGTCCCTCTCTGCGGGATGTCTTTGGTTGCTGAACAAGAAGGGTTCGGAATTCTGACTCTGCTGTACTGGTGGCACGGTTCGACCTCGCCGATGCAACAAGGGGAGTTCTTTCCAGCGATCACGCATCTATGGAAGCTAATTCGACTACTTTTTGAACTGGTTAGGTGTGGGAAAACAGGCAACTACATGGCAGCTATCTGACTGATTCACGTACAGTGCATGCAACACAGATCATTATTTGCCTTCGGCCATAGATAGGTTCTGCTTATGTATTTTGGAGTGTATTATTGCAGGTTGACTAATTTCATTTCAAAAGCTAGCTTTATACATGGAGATTGATTTAGGCAACAACGCAGCAGGGACCAAATGCATTCAGTTTTTGCCGATACCTTTCACTACAAAGTACGTCGCAGCTCGACGGATCATCTCAATTAAAGTAAAGCCAAGCCCGGACCAAAACTTGAGTCATTTTGTAAGCATTCAACGGATCCGCATTCACATTTGCAGAGATCCAGGAGTACAGGCTCTAGCACTTTACGCAAATAGCATAAGTGCTCCATGCCGCTCCTCTCCAATTCTACCGAAGTTCTTAAATTATTCTGACTTCCCATGCTTCTTAAATTGTACCCAGTTGTGGTTACAATAGTTTTTTGTTTGCTAGAAGGTTGGACTAGGACTTTCTGTCATCAATTATATGGATGGATTTTGTTCAATCTTACTGACAAAAAGACTCTTCCCCTTTTGGTGACATGGAAAAAAACTGAGTGTCATGCGTGAGATGAGAGAGGCAAATGATATGGCTCTTTATCATGTCGTGCCTGTCGCAACCATGTGTTAAAAAAAGTTTAAGTACAGGTATTGTATTATTTTCCTTATTTATACTTGAATCTATACAAACTGCACTATTGGATTCGGATTAGCCAAGCATCTTTTGTCCAAATATTTTCTACCGGTTTTCTATACTGTTTTTGAATCATGTTGTCAGAGCAGGCATGCCGTTTGTATTCCTTACACTAACAGGACAACCAAGATTTGATTCAATTGTTGTACTCATCACTTTTTGACTTGCGCCTTGAATAATCTTAAAAATTCATGTTCCTTTGATTTGTGATATAAAAGTGCTGCTTTCTTTGTTTTCAGCAATTTAGGTCTAAAACAATGGTGTGTTATTATACTTCAATGCAATTAGCTCAACAACAACGAATTTATGATGAAGAGCTCAAATGAATGGTCCAAGTTCATGTCATAGATAAAATGGTTTGGACTACATGACATACAATATTAAGGTAACATCTGCTTTAAATTACCATCCAGTTGAAGGTAATAAGATGCTTATTCTCTTCCGCATGAGATATAAAAATCTCTAACATATATCATAATAATAGCAACCTTCACATTTCCTAAAATATAAACTCTTTCCAGAGGAGAAATGGCCAGCAGATTTACTAAGTAGTAATTTATTCTGCACCGACCCATATATGTTGTACTATGTATAGGTACAAACTTAACCTAGAGATATATGACCTGAGTGGAACATCAACTTGCACCATGTTTGAGACATTAGGAAGAAAATTAACACGCAATCTCAAGATTCTTGATAGATACAGATAATGATGATGTGAACAAGGAGACAAAAAAATTCCAGAAAGTACATGGATAGAAATTGATATATCTGTTCACATTGGATATATGTAACACTGTTTATGGAATCTTTTATAGGCTCGGAAAATGATTTGCCAATACTGCAAGTTGATGAACGTTTTGTAAAAAGAAAGAGGAAAAGCAGGTCTAGTACTTGGGTGATGAAAGAGATCAAAAGCAAATTTTGAACATGCATCGGACTTTTCTACTATGCTGCTCTATGATTTTTAGTATCTATTGCATACCAAATTATATTTATAATCATTATTTTACAGTAGTTAACACAAGTTTGGTCATGTTTTTGTAGAAACAAGTCACCAATGATAAACTAATTATGAACAACAACAAAAAGACTAGAACAAAAAACACATATTGTTGCACATTCTGATGGTAGTGAGGATAAAGATGAATCCATATTCAAGGAATCAAGACGTAAGAGAAAGCTTACAATAACTCGCATATGTTGCGCATTGGTAAAATACCATAAAAAATATTGATGTTGCACATTCAGGACAAAAATGTAACCACGTAAGCTTTTTTGGTGTATATGCATGTTCTTTTATAATACAAATTCCATAGCAGTGTTGATAAACAATCGGTGACCAAAGAATTTCGGAAGCCTGGAGCATCAAGACCTCGAAAGATAAGTGGCAGATTGATGGATATTTCAAAAAAAAGGATGTAATATAGCATATATGGGGAATGTCGAATTATTTTCTTTACACATATACTTTGTTGTTAATCCCTTTCATCCGTGTCATAAAGTTACTAATATGCCTCTTAGTCAAGAGCAGATGCTAGGTGTATATGTTGAGTGCATGAAGAATTCAGTTCACCCGTTTTGCTTACTATATAAGGAGAGAGCATATGAAGGTAAAAAAGACTAAGTATGCAACACTATACACTAGGACGAAAATCTGCTATTCTCCATCGGCCATTTGCTCTCCTCGCCAGAAAAAATATCACAGTACACATGGTAGCAGATCATCGAAAAGTACATTGCTCTCCCAAGACTCTACCCCTTGCGCTATAGTCACATATAATGTTCAAGTCCAATTATACATTTGTTTAGATTACAAAATAAAAATCCAATTAGATCAATTGGGCATTGATACTAATGACCATTCAAAATAAGGTACATCAACCAATAATCTGCATTGCCTACCCATAAGGTACACCAGCCAATAATTTAGAATAGAATTAAATATTGCTTTTACAGCAAGGATATCTAGATAAGCATAAGTCATACTCCTTCCGTCTTAAAAAATGTGTCTTAAGCTTAGTACAAATTTGTAGTCAAGTTAGTACAAACTCGAGACACTTATTTTGGGACGGAGGGAGTACGTCATTATATACACTGCTAAAACTGCAAATAGAAAACGTAATTTATGAAATATAGACGTGCAGCAGGAATTAATCTCCCCGGGACAAAAGGATCGATAGTTTTCTACATCCTAGAGTTCAACCAAATTTAAAGTTATACACTAAAGCTAAGTGTCTTATGAAACGTGCACAAGTGGATTTAAATTAAGACATCAATTTTGAAAGCGTGAGATACTTTTATTGCTATAAACCTATTAGTATGTGCACTAGAATAAATGGATATATGGGAAGGCATGTTGCGCCTTCTATTAATATTAATGTTGTCACTATAGTGAGACCATATAAGTAACTAAGTCAAAATCATTGTTTACTACTAATACATGATTCCCACAAAAAAACATTGCCCAAGCTAAACAATCTCATTCTAGCCCGTGCGAATGCACGGGTTGGCGACTAGTAATTGAGTAGTTTTGCAAACTACCAGTACTACACCTGAAACGGTTCAAAACCTATACTCCCTTGCCAGCGCACGCTTCCCGCGTCAAACGGTCAGCGTCCCCCTGGAGCGTCAGTGCCGCATTAATGCCCGGCCAGAGCGGAGGCGACCTCTCACTGGTGCCGGCTTTGAAGTGGCGCGACGGCCGAGAGAGCGCCGCTTCCCGGTGGACGCGACTGCTCCGCGTCGAGACTGGCCATAGGCCCTGTTTGGATCCATGGGTTAGAGTTAGTTTGAGCTAGCTGGGGCTCAAATAGCCCTAAACTATCCAAGCATGAGGGTTTAAATTGGAGCAAGTTGCACCGAACCCACCAAAAAAACAATCCCACCCAAGAGGTGCTAACTGGAGATAGTTCTCATTGGGACCACTGAAAAATCACTTTTCTCTCTCCATGAAGTGCATTTATTGTCAATCTAACCCTGTCACCCAAACACCTCTTTGGCTACAGTTAGTTCAGGGTTAGTCATTAGTTAGTCTAACCTCTAGCTAAGTTAGAGTATCAAACAGGAGCAGTATAGGACATGCAAGTTCTTCAAAGCATACAGGCAAATTCGTACGTGAAAGGATTTTTTTCTTTTTGAAAATGGAACATGAAAGGAAATTTTTTTAGAATGCTCTTGGCATGTCGCTAACATGTGATAGTTAATCGACCTCAATAGACGGCAGAAACGCCAGCCCGCCGCACTTTGATAGAGACAAGGAGGGAGAAGCGATACAGGCTGCTGGATTACTAGAGATAGGTGTCGCACGGAAGCCAAGAAATATGGTGATAGCATGGGTTAGCCATGTACTAGTATGATACTACACTGGGCTGCCGTGTTTCGTACTCTTCCAGTCCACTGTGGAGATGATTGGTTAATTTTATATCGCTGAATAATATTAAATATTATGAGTGCAGACACTCCACCACGAGGTTCCTTGCTCCTTCTCAGTCGTCTGGAATCTATGTTCTTCCACTCTATTTTTTTTACGTGAGCTTTGTTCATCCTTTTGCCAACATGCGAGACATCTAGCATCAAGGTGCACGTGTTATGCAAGGATAGTTCCATCTATATGAAGAACACGTGGAACTGGAACTACGAGACGAACATGTACCCAAGAGTGGACATACGAACCTGAGTAATGTAGCGCAGTAAGTGAAGTAGAAAGGCACAAATGGTATGAACATGCGTGGCATATAGGGTCTGTTTGGTTGCGTTCTCGTCTCAGCATAGTTGTTCCCTCTTCATGCATGCTCAACTCAACACCCCTCTTCATGTATGCTTCTAGTGTATTTGTGCTAAACTAGTGTGGACTCATGCACCCTCCATACACTCTACCAAACACCCAAAAGTAGGTCGAGAAGGGAACTCTTGGGCGGCATTTGTCTCTTACTACGTACTACCACTAATGTTGTACGTGCAATGCACGGTGATGTTATGGAGTACGTGCCGAAGTACTCTACTACTACTATATTAGTTGGAGGCACATATTAACTTTTATATTTGTTTACGTGTATGCCCCGAGACCTTCCAACTAAACGTGTCTTTGTCTCCAGGTCGCACTTTGTATCGTTCATACCACTAAGTACTACTACGTGTGGTCTCCGGCCCAGAAGTGGAAGAAGTGGAGACGCTCTACCACGATGTTTTTTCACGCTGGGCTCTACCACGCTGTTCATGTCCCACTCCTTTCGCTGACGTGTGGGACATCCAGCAAGTGCCGTGTTTGGCACCCTTCGTCGTAAGAGTTGAAACGCTAGCATTCATCAGAAGTAAAAAATAATTATAAATCGGTAGTGATTCTATTTTTTTGCAAACCAATCAGCAGTGATACTATACCATGTGGTTTCCTTGCTTCTCGATATTGGAAAGAATACTTCCGTTCGCCAACATGTAGGACGTCGACCATCCTGGTCCACTTGCCATGCACGCAGAACTCCAAGGGAGTCACCCAGGTTGTTGCTCTACAGTAACAATGACTAATGAATCGTCAAATCACAGGCCCACTTCCCACTTTGAAGTTGCTTGGACGAAGGAACCATCATGACTTCGTTGAATTCCGCTTCTTGAAGAAAACTACTATACCAGCAGTACTGCTAGCTACAGTAGTTACTCCAATAGAGGCCTCCTTTCGTTCATAGGATAGGAAGATGAAAATCATAGGAAGTGAGATGACATGCATCTCAATTCCTATAGAGAAAGAGATGCCATTTGATGCTTAGGATAGGAATTTTTCCATTTAGTCTAGGCCAATGTACTCGTAATTTCTCTAAAACTAACAGTAGTAACTAGTAGTACTAGTACATGCTCGTACTCAGACACACACACACACACTAACTACTAGTACTACTACTTCTCACATGCTTTCCAGACGCCATCGTTCTCCTTCCCGGCTTTGTTGGCGACACCCCACCATGCTTGGATCTCCGCCGACCTCTCCGCAGCAGCGCGTGCGTCCTTTCCTTTCTTGCGGCGGCGGGCCTCTCTTTTCTTGAGTGCTTTCTGACTTTTCCGCTCCCTTTGTGCGGCTTTGGCTGCCTCTTGCTCTACCGCCCATTCGGCCTTGGCATCTTCAAATTCCTCCCGCATAGTTGTGAGGTCGCAAGCGGCGATGAACTCGGCACGGCGGGATGCCATCGCTTCCCTACCATTTTGTGTGTGGTCGTGGGCAGCGAGGAACTCGGCGTGGCGAGATGCCATCGCTGCCTTACCGGTTAGTGTGCAGCACGGTGGCATGAACGACCTTGGTGAGAGCTCTGGGGTGGAGTGGCCGGACAACCGTATAGTGCATTGGTTTGTCAAGAGCTCAAGGACAGAAGACGAAGCAAATTTGGATTCCCCTTCAATCCTGGTCATTTATTATCGAGTAAAATGCATTGGCGGTCATCGAACTTGTCTTGATAGCTCACTTTGATCATTGTATACGAGATATGGTGATTATACGGTCACTGGCTCAGCGTATAGCTCCGTATTTTTCTAGTCGACCAGTCAAACAGTCCGCATGCGCCTCATCAGCTCGTGCTCTTTATCTATCTACGCGGGCCTACCTGTCAATGGAGAAAGAAATATTGTAAAAACCAAAATTATGCTAGGGTCCGGACCGCTTCCGGAGCCCGCTCTCACCGCCCTGGCCCCTCAAGACGCCAGCTGCCCACCGCATGCATGCATAGCAAGTAGTACTCCTTATGTGAAGGAGAGAGAGGCATTGAGAAAGTCAAGGAGTTGGCTTTGCAAGAGCCCGTCTCTACACGTGCTCCTAGGTATAAAAAAATAATTCTAAAAAAGGCATAAAAAACAATTGTGTCTTAAAAAAGAAAGGTAAAAAACATTTGAGAGGAAATAGATAGAGAGAAAGTGAGAAAAAGATGTAACCTGGGCATTACATGAGGAAGGAGGGAGTGGTGCACATGCCAAGTTCACTAGGCTGCCGTGTTTCACACTCCTCCGTCGTAACAGTGGAGACAATAGCTTTCATCAAAAATAAATAATGAATACTAGTTGCTCGTCCACGATATCGAAAAGAATACTTACATTCGCCGACATGTGGGACGTCGACCATCCTGGTCCACCTGCCATGCACAAAATTATCCTGGTCTACCCCGGTCGTATCGCAAGCCCAACCTTTCCCACTGTAAGTTGTTCGGACGAAGGAACCATCATGACTTCGTTGAATTCCTCTTCTTCAAGAAAACTTATTGTACCCGCAATACTGCTACCACACGCGAAGACTGGACGGCAATGTACCACGTCATATCACTGAAACCCACTAGGGCAAACTAGCCCGCCTAGGTCATCTATTTTGGAATGGAGGGAGTACGTCTTTGCACTGCTATGATTTTGTGCTGCACGTCATATCACTGAAACCCACTAGGACAAACTAGCCCGCCTAGGTCATCGATCACTAAGCCTACAATTTTAGCAGCTAGGGCTATTGGATCGATCGACAAGGGATAAGTATAAGCGTACCACGAGCTCATCAGCCCCAACGTTTCTCTTCGGTGAGTGTTTTGCAAGTACTATAGCTCGCACAATAGCTACCCTACTAACACCAAGAATCATCAAACAAGCCTTGCTGATATGATAAACAGTTCAAACTTACATCTAATCATGCCATATATTACACACTACAAGAAATATGTCAACTTATGACCACCACTATTGGTCACTGAAAGGTCACAAATTTCCATTTATGACCTTTTTGTGACCAAAAACATAAGGTCAAAAGCTGGGCATCGTAAACTGACTATAGTGACCTTTCTTCTGGAATGGTCGTAAACGTTTATGACCAAAATACGTCTACTGTGGCGTTTTGGTCACTAGCAACCTCCCCAGGCCACGTAGGCATCCAGCGTGGCAATCTGATGTGCCACAAGATTCAGCCCGGTCCAATTCGATTTTCTACATGGGCCTAGCCCAACAATTCGGCCTTTTTATATATTTTTTCTATCAATTTTTGATCGGCTTCATGGGCCAAGCCCAACAATTCGGCCTTTTTACTTCTAGGCCTCATCCATTTCACGGTCCATTTAATTAAGCCTTTTTATACCCTTTTTCATAAATGCGTGATATTCCAGTCCACTGTTGTTTGGGCCATAGCCTTTTCAGAGCCCAAATATTATTCAATCCAATAGAACATTCAGTATTTTTCATTCACATATTTCAATTTTACACATTTCAACAGCAAACAATCAATAATTCTCACATTTAAATGATCAAATCCAGAAATCCCTCAATGAAACTCACAACAGCTCATACACATCCGCACGATCCATCAAGTGTACATACAATCAGAAACAAATATACACGCACCAAAACATGGTGGCAACATCAACTAAAACTATTGTGCACATCTCTAGGCTTCTTCTGATCTTCGTTCACAGCAGCAGCCACTCGACGACTTTAGATGCTGATCTGCATAAATTATTAGTAAGATATAGTGGAAGTTAAATGAATGTCAATAAAAAAATATCCATTCAAGAGAATAAAAATTACACCTAAATTCCCAAATGCCACAGTTCAGTAAACACTAAGCATGGCATGGCAAAACTTCCAAAACTTGACTGCAACACATTGACCTGGTGATGTTCTACTAAGGCCCTGTTCGGTTTACAGGAATTTCAAAGAAAAGGTACAGGAACCCAAAACAGAGGAAATCTGCTAAGAACTAGCGTTCGGCACGCAGGATTTCAACCATCAGATTCCTCTGACTTTCACGGGAAAATAAAAATCCAACCGGAGCTCGTGTCTTCGCGTAAGAGAGAAGCAGCCCAGAGCTAACAATGAGTGCAGGCTGACAGTTGCACTGTACATCCTAATAAAATATACATTTGTGTGCAAGCAGCTTGGAGACCAAAGCAGCTAGTACGTTACATGCCGAATAAATTATATTTTAATCTATACTTCACAACCCATGCATAAGCCGACTCCTATGTGTTTTTGCAACGACCCGAACTCGTTTTTCTCAAGCTTTCCTACGTTTCTAGATCCGCAGTTTTGCTCTGCTTCTCCTTTCGCATTCCTACTGTTTCTTAAATTCCTGTGTTTTAATACCCTTTGTTCCGAACAGGGCCTAAGACATTCAAGCTCATAGTAGGCAGCAACAATACTAACATATAGGTACCAGCAATCACACGCAAACTGGTTTGGGTCAACAACAGCAACATGGCTACGGAGAACCACACAGGAAATGGTTAACGCCAACAGATGCCGGGCCTATCAAAAACCACAGAAACTAACATACCATCTGAATATATGATCGTTTCCAGTGCAGAGGATCTAGCAGTGCTCCCAAATCTAGAGAGACTTGTGAGAAGGGGCGGCTGGGCAAGGGGAGCGCGACTCACAGGTGGGGGTATCCGAGCATGTCGTTGCTTGCCTCGCGCTGGCAGAACTTGTTGGTCGTGTTCGCTGTTATAGTCAAGCAGCAGCCTCTTGTACTCGAAGGCCTATAAAATAAAATGGATAAGTTAGATTGATTATTGTAGGTGCAGCACATTTTCTGGAAGAGGCATAAACATGGAATGAAATAGATGTAGTATCATCACTACATGAAAGGAGCATTATACTTGGAAGTAAAAAACAGCATCCTGTCACCAAACAAACACTACTTGACAGGAAACTGTGCATTTCGTCCTTGTATCCATTAGTAGCAGGATAGCAGCAATGATTCACATGGCAGGAATAATTCATTATGAGGAAACATGTTACTGGGTATGAAACAAACTATTTAAACAGGTAAAATGGACACATGTACAATACATAACTTGTTGTAAGCAGAAAACACCAGTGCTCATATACCAAAATCAACGACAGTACTTATGGACAAGCGTAACAGGGTTAAACATCGGAGAAAGCACTTGCTAAGATATCATCATTTAGGGGCATTTCCATCACCAATGTGGCAAACTGCAAAGCTGGTCAGCAGAACATATCTGTCACCAGTTACAAGCATATTCTTGTTCATGCATAACTATAGTCACCTCTATTTCAAAAACAGAAGCAAATCAACCACCCTTCAAAAATTTGGTACTATCTAAACCAACAAAGATGTCAACTTAAATACTTCTAGAAATCAGTGCCCATACGCACTTGTAGGTTGCAGAAACACTAGAGTTTCACCACAACAGTGCACAGACTGCAACAAATGAATAAACAAATTAAACAAAATGCCACAATTTCCTCGGTGCCTACAGTACCACTGTGATTCATTGACATTGCCAGGGGCAAGGGAAGTACCCAGCGAGTGTTTCTCCAAAGCTGGAGAGAGGGATAGCAGTAGAGTAGAGCGGACCTTGGTCGTCTTGTGTGGCAGCCTGAAGGTTGTCCACCTCCTCGTAGCCTTCTCCTCGCCATCGTTGTGGTCATGGTCAGGCCAAGACAGAAGAGGTCGGATCTGTAGCAGGAAGCAAGCTCATCATATTCATCCTTGCAAACAATGTACAGGCAGACATCTCCGATCATGATATACACGATGGAAACTGACCTGGGAGAGTGTCAGCATCAGATATTTATGGACGAGGAGTTAAGAGGCACATATTCTTGGTTCAGACTAAAGTCATGACAAACATGGAACTGGAGTTGATGATTCGTATGTACCAGCTCAAATCCTCTAGCATGTGGTTAGTTGTAGGGATGCCTAAAGGTCAATCTTATGAATTCTTGCAGTACTGGGCTAATAATA
Source organism: Triticum urartu (assembly GCF_003073215.2). Classification (NCBI taxonomy): domain Eukaryota; kingdom Viridiplantae; phylum Streptophyta; class Magnoliopsida; order Poales; family Poaceae; genus Triticum; species Triticum urartu. The sequence continues at coordinate 672,207,613 of NC_053028.1, forward strand.
TAAATCCGGTGCCCAAAAGGCTAGTGGTCCAAATAACAAATCAAGTCCTGTGGCTAATTTGTAATTCTGGGAAAATGTAATGCAGTGATAGCTCACAATGATGGCTTTGGCATAGTAGAGAGCAAACTAAATAAAAATGGCTTAGTTCACCCACTTGAATAGAATAACAACTCATGTAAACGTTTAATCAAAACGTGATGCTTTGGTTTCAGTCAAGGTTTAATCAAATCGTCACATACAAAACTGAACCAAGACCTGATTTGTTTCATATATAGCTGCACAATTGCAAGTATCATCCAGATCTGGGGTAGGGGGTAGAGGGGAAGCTCACCACGCTAGGTGAGCAAGAGGACGCATCTGTCGGTCCACGCGCTGGAGGATAGGAGGCCTTGCTGCTCCACCTCCTCTGACCAAGATAGCTCTTCGGGGACGGCCGTGTCGAGGAGGACGACATCCAGTACACTCCCGGATGGGCGGAGAATGGGGTCCAGGGGCATTGCCTGCGCGTTAACAAACTACAAGACAACCTCAAAAACTCAAATGCGTCGAGCATGGCACATACCCCAGCAGCATGGGCTCATGTCTAATGTATGAACAATTCTTAAATTATTTCTAAAGAATATATATTCTTTAATTACTTAATCATTATATAGTGTTTCTCAATTACCATGCTCACTAATGGAAAATTACATCTTAAAAGTTAATTGTACAAGCAAGTCAGCTCAGGTTTCTGTACGAACAACACCATGACCATGGTCTCCGAGCTAGAATTATCCTATGATATGAAATACGGCTTGGCTTGAGATTTACAAAAATGCAAAACCACAGACTTCTATAGGGAAAATGAATAGTGTGCATGCATCCACCCCGTGCGTGTCTCTCACAGTCTCACAGAAAACGTTTGCGTCCTCACTTGGTCCTAGTGTTAATTCTGCTGCTAAGATATCAGGATTCCTTTTCTAAAAAAAGATGTCCAGATTACGTGGTCTCCTTTAGAAGCTAGCTAGCCACACGCTCTACCGGTCTCTCTCGGCGCTTAGCATTGATCGAGTCATCGGAAGCTAGCTAGCTAAGTCAAATTCTCCAGCCATGTACCCAGAAATAACGTATCTCTCGACACCAAACACTGCAACGATGGCAGAGCCTAATGCAAAACAAATAGGGAGCCCTCTAGTGGATCTAACGATGTATCTATCATAACACTGGGAAGGGACAGAAGAAAAATGAGGGGATTTGGGCTGTGCGAATCGGATCAACCTTGGCGGCCGCCGGTGAGCTTGACCTGGACGCCCTTGTCAACGAACTTGCCAGGTCGAGCGCCATCTCCTTGCGCCCTGCCTGAGTAAAAAAAACAAACAAACAGCACATCATCAACGGGACGCTCGCACCAACACGAATCGAATCATCGAACCAGCCCGCAGAACCAGCTTACCATCTCACCAGCCAAATCCTCCTCCGCCGACATGCTCTCGCCTCAGGGACGCGGACCGAGGGGGAGCCTGGGCGGACCAAGGAGGAAGACGTCGGCGTTGGGCGTTGAAGATCTGGCGGCACGCGTAGAGTAGTCGGGGGGCTCCTCTTCTCGCTTGGCTATGAATCTCGCCCGATCTGCTCCGTGGCAGGCGTCTTCGTTGAGCAGCGAGGCGAACGGAGTAGTTGGCGTGTTCGTTGATGGTGAGGCAGGCGGCCACCGATGGCGAAGATGGCTGGAGCAGCGAGGCGACGTGGGTGGGGCGGCGATGGTGGATGGGGGGCAAAGGGGGGGGTGGGAGGGTGCAGCCGGCGGTGAGGGGACAGGGAGATGGCGGCGGATCTGGATCGGGGAGCAGCGGTGGATCTGGATCGGGGAGCAGCGGTGGGAGGCGGTTGCAAGCGCTAGGGTTGAGAGGGGTTTGCTGCAAGAGAGAGGGAGAGAGAGAGCGCGCGGGGCGCTAGGATGGACGGGCGGACGGATGTATGGATGGATAGATGTTTGCCATGTCATCGATCCAGGGCACAACTGATTCCACCAATCAGAGTTAAGCTTATATATTTTTCCTTTTTTTCTTTCGTTTCACTTATAGTTTTTACCTTCTTATTCAGGATAAACATTCAACATATTAACTTATTATATTTTATTCAAATGAACCAATTTTTTGCATGTGTGTGTATGTAGGGATGACAAACAATGTTGATTTGCGGGGGTTTCATTTTCTTTGCGCGAAAAAACCATTTTTCATTTTTCGAGTGACCAAAATAAGTTTTTCTTATGATGTACCTACCAAATTTTCATGGCATAATTTATTCAAATGATCTCATATTGTGCACATGGGTGCATCTTGGAATTCTAAACAATGTTGCCTAAGGGAGTTTTCATTTACTTTGCACGGAAAATTGATTTTCCATTTCTGAGTGCCCGAAATGAGTTTTTTTTGTGAAGGACCTACCATATATTTGTTACAAAACCATACCAAATAAATCATTTCTAGGTACATAACTACCTATTTAATTAGAGAAACAACAAAAAAATTACAAGATTCAACCACTAGCTAAGAACGGCCATTCCCGCCGTTTTGACCGCATTTTGAAACGAGCATAAAAAATTCAAAAAATTCAAAAAATTGGGAAACCTTCGCATTGTGTCATTATATGTGGCCAAGTTCCTAGGAAAAATAACAAACTTGTAATACGGCAATTATTTTAAAGAAGTGTTCTCAGAAACGAGATATCACGTGTGGAGATCAATGGCTTTCAAGCCAAATGATCAATCTTATGGCCACATTCATGGAATAGTTTGTTCAAATGATCTCATAATGTGCACAAGGGTTCATATTGGAATGGCAAACAATGTTGCCTAAGGAAGTTTTCATTTTCGTTGGACGAAAAAACCATTTTCCATTTTTCGAGTGCCCAAAAGGAGGTTTTTTTGTGAAGGACCTACAAAATAATTGTTGCAAAATTCGACCAAATCATTTTTATAAAATACTTGGCCATATTTAATGCACAATTGACAAAATGGTTGGGAGTAAAAAAATTTGATTCACCTCTCGTGAAAAAGACAAATTTCCGCCGATTCAGCTGGAAGCGGGTCAAATTTGAACTGCAGCTGCCTCATAGTTTGCTATTTATTTTTTCCAAAAATCATTTCTAGTTACATAAGGACCTATTTAATCAGAGAAACACCAAAAAAATTCCAAGATTCACCCACTAGCTAGGAACGGTCATTCCCGCCGTTTTGACCGCATTTTGAAACGGGTATAAAAAATTCAAAAATAATCAAAAAATTGGGAAACCTTCGCATTTGTGTCATCATATGTGGCCAAGTTCCTTGGAAAAATAACAAACTTGTAATATGGCAATTATTTTTAAAAAGTGTTCTCAGAAATGAGCTATCATGTGTGGAGATCAATGGCTTTCAAGCCAAATGATCAATCTTATGGCCACATTCATGGCATAGTTTGTTCAAATGATCTCATATTGTGCACAAGGGTGCATATTGGAATGGCAAACAATGTTGCCTAAGGAAGTTTTCATTTTCGTTGGACGAAAAAACCATTTTCCATTTTTCGAGTGCCCGAAAGGAGGTTTTTTTGTGAAGGAACTACCAAATAATTGTTGCAAAATTGGACCGAATCATTTTTATAAAATACTAGGCCATATTTAATGCACAATTGACAAAATGGTTGGGTGTAAAAAATTTTGATCCACCTCTCGTGAAAAAGACAAATTTCCGCCGATTCAGTTGGAGGCGGGTCAAATTTGAACTGCAGCTGCCTCATAGTTTGCTATTTATTTATTTCAAAAATCATTTCTAGGTACATAAGTATCTATTTAATCAGAGAAACACCAAAAAAATTCCAAGATTCAACCACTAGCTAGGAACGGTCATTCCCGCCGTTTTGACCGCATTTTGAAACAGGTATAAAAAATTCAAAAAAAATAAAAAAATTGGGAAACCTTCGCATTGTGTCATAATATGTGGCCAAGTTCCTAGGAAAAATAACAAACTTTTGATACGGCAATTATTTTAAAAAAGTGTTCTCAGAAACGAGCTATCATGTGTGGAGATCAATGGCTTTCAAGCCAAATGATCAATCTTATGGCCACATTCATGGCATAGTTTGTTCAAATGATCTCATATTGTGCACAAGGGTGCATATTGGAATGGCAAACAATGTTGCCTAAGGAAGTTTTCATTTTCGTTGGACGAAAAAACCATTTTCCATTTTTCGAGTGGCCGAAAGGAGTTTTTTTGTGAAGGAACTACCAAATAATTGTTGCAAAATTGGACCGAATCATTTTTATAAAATACTAGGCCATATTTAATGCACAATTGACAAAATGGTTGGGTGTAAAAAATTTTGATCCACCTCTCGTGAAAAAGACAAATTTCCGCCGATTCAGGTGGAAGCGGGTCAAATTTGAACTACAGCTGCCTCATAGTTTGCTATTTATTTTTTCCAAAAATCATTTCTAGTTACATAAGGACCTATTTAATCATAAATACATGGTTTGGTGGCGATACGTCGAGGTTTGGGCGGTGGCCAAGGGCCTCAACTCTAGAGCGCGTAAACTCGCATGCCCGTCGCGTGGTCACCGCGTGACCGTAATGTTGCCATGTGTTCTGTGCGGCTTAGGCATATCTAGTGGGTTGGGCACTCCCCAGGTTGGTGATAGGAAGAAAATTACAACATAAGATTCTCACGAGAAGACCGATCGATGCTCAAACATGAATTAGCAGCCAAGTGTTTGATTAGCGGTACAGGAAATGCACATGGCCAATGGGCGTGAGTTTTGGCTGAGGATGATCATCTACTAAGGAGAATGTCTTCACAAATTTTTAGCTCAAAAGGAGGATCCTAGGTGGTACTTGCTTTGCAAAGTACCACGTTGGACAAAAATATGAATGTTGAAGCTAGGCTCAAAATAATGAATGGATTGAGCTGAAATTTTGTGGAGGATGGTTATTTGGTCATAGGAAAGCATTGTAGAAAATTGATACCATTTGGACATGCCAAAGTAGTACTTCCTTCACAATGCTCTTCTATGGACAGAAACTTGGGAAAACTAGTACTTACTTAGGTATGGTCATGCGCTGGTCAATTTTCAGATCATTTGGGTAAGCCTAGCTAGTACTTACTTCACAAAGCTTCTCTCGAGGTAGAAACTTTGGAAATTTCCTGAGAAATATTTACTAGGAAAATTGAGCTGAATATTATCATGTGGCAATGATTTGGGTATGGAAGAGTGCCCGAAAAGTTTGAGGGTAATAGGAGGGGTCTATATAACACTTGCTTTGCAACGTGCCAATTTGGCCATAAAATATAAATTGAACCTGGGCTCACATAGATGATTTGACTGAGCTGCAATTTGGAGGAGGGTGATAATTTGGGCATATGAAGAAACTATATAAATTTCATGTCATTTAGAGATATAAAAAAGGTACTTCCTTCACAATGCTTCTAGGTGGACAAAAACTTTGGAAATTTGCCGAGGAAGATTTGCTAGGCAAATGGAGCTGAATTTTGTCATGCGGTAATGATTTGGATAGGAAAGAGTGCCCAAAAATTCGTAGGGCAATCAAGAATATATAAATAGCACTTCCTTCATAAAGTGTTGTTGTGAACATAATAGGAAAATGAATATTGTTGAATTAGTTTTGAACTAGGCAAGGAAGGATTTTTACATATTTGATGAAGATATGACCCAAAGAATTTATGAGATTTTTTTGGGAATTTTGGGAATGATAGAAATATAGGTTGCTTCACAACCTAGGGCAAAAACTGCCACATGGACATGACACATAGGCAAAACTGATGAGATGGCGCCTAGTCATCACAACCCACCACAATCTACAAGGTTATGACCATCTATACTGGTCATTAACAACTAGAAATAAGGCAGCGGACTAGCACTGTTTGCTTTGTGACCATTTCGTGTAAGGAAATTACGACCTTTCTGACCAAAATGGTCGCAATGCTTTAGGTTTTGAAGCCCCCTGAACAGCTTTTGACCAATTGGTCTAAAATGGTCATAAATTTATGACCAATTCTTCGAGGGTCACTGACAGAAGGTCATAAGTTGACATATTTCTTGTAGTGACATCAAAAGCTGGTGAGGATACATCTGTTTCCATAACTCGGAGAGGGTTCGCATGATTCATCGCATGATTCACTATCAAACAAAAGTAGAAAGATCCGCCCACACAAGACAGTGCACTAGCCCTAAGATGGTTTGATAACACGCATCGTTCTGGTAATTAAACACAGGGCAATGCAAACTACCCTGAAGGATTAGCCCGACCAACTATTTCTTGTCATCGATCTCTCGGGCAATGACCACAGCACGGATAGCGGCATGGGAATCGATTTCTGAGGTGATGTCCGCAGGACTGACCGTGACATCGGAATTGATCTCTGGGGTGATGTCCACAGGATGGACAATGGCATCGGAATCGATCTCCGGGGCGATGCCAACAGGACGGGCCACGACATCGGAATCATCAAGGACGTCCACCGGCACCTGCACAACCCTAACATATTAGCAAGCACATTACAAATAATCAAAAACCACAACTATGGTAATAAGCCATTATTTTTTACCTTGGGCAGCTCACGGGGGGATCTCATCCCTCCGGGGGCCATCTCCTCGTCATCGATGGGGGCCATCACCTTGCCAGGCGAATACTGCTTCTCAACGACGACTATCTCCTCAAACTCGGTCTTGAGCCTCACATAGGTGGCAACCAGAGTTCCTGGGGTAGGCACGGTGGGGCCCTTGCCGATCTTCCAACTTCCTTTGAAGAGTTCGTCCGCCAACGTCCTCAACTCTTTGGCCAATGCTTGTTTCTTGGAGTTCTTTGTCTCCATGGGTTGGCCCGCCAACATGGTCAACTCGTTGGTCGGTGCTCGCTTCCTGGAGATCACTGTCTCCAGTGGGTTTTCCGCCGGCAACTCTTTGCCTACTGCTCCAGGATCCATCAATGAACTGACAAACAAAAAGCAATCGAAAGGAAACCACAATCGCAATGAAAACGGGAAAAGAATAGGATGTGAGAATCGGTTAGTGCTTCACAAAAAGAAGATTCTTGGAATGAAGATATAGAAGCATAACTGATTCTCCCACCTTTCCTTCGTTGGTACAGAAGAAAAATGGCTGAAGTGAGTAGCCTGGAGTGAGGTTTTCTTCAAGAAAGGGAAGAAAGGGCTTGAACGAGCGTTCCGATGAAATGATGGTTGCTTCGTCCAGTCCAACTTGGAGGCCACCTTACCACTGCTGGTAAAGGTGTGGGTTTTGTGATATGACGGGTCATGATGGCCACACCGGGGTTACAGGTGAGTCTCGACTGTAGCACCTTGCTGTGATTTGGTGGATGGCACGCGGGCCCGGATGCTTTGAAATGTCCCGCATGTAGATAGAGCGGCTAGTCATATAGGAGTGCTCAATATTGTGCACCGTGACCAAGGCGGAGAGGAAAACGAGAGAACTACTTAATTAATGCATGAGTTTAATTAGGGTAGTTTTGTAAAGTATGAGATACATTCCTCCAATCGCAAAATGCCTTGGTTCATGAGATTTGAGATTTGAGCCCTATAAACCGGAGGGGAGGGAGTACTGCACACGGTGTAGTCTAGTCACTTGTTGAAATCTCTAGAAAGGCAAATACTCCTTTCCAGTTTACAAGGCTATACTACTCCCTCTGTCTAGGTGTTTAAGTCATCTTAGGCTAGCCATAGTGGGAGTAACTTAGCTAGTAACATAGCACACTCCAAGAATTTTTTGCTTATGTGGCAAGTAATTAATGAGAGGTGGTAACATAATATGTTACTGTAACATAGCGCTTTTCAAGATAAGATGAGTCTACAAGCTAATAAATGAAGCCATCTAAAATAGTACTATTATGTTACTTTGCATTATGAAGGTAGTAATTTAGGCTAGTGTCATATGCATGACACTAGTCTAAGTTACTCCCCACTATGACCAGCCTTACGAAAACCAAATAGTCCCAAAACACTTAGGTGCAGTGCATTAACTTCTACCTTGTTTCTTGTTTCTTGACATATCAACCAATAAGAGATGAGAGGTGTGCATGCTTTTAATGGCTTGCAATGGCTAGTTCATTGCATGCAATGGTATTAATTAGCAAATAAACATTGGTGACCCCTGGAGGAAACGGTGCTAAGCGCATGGACCTATGCAGAATGAGTATCAACCAATGGATAATGGAGTTTAATTGTTAAAAAATATCAATTTTGTCTCATGCAAGATCCTGGCTAGTACTCCAAGGAACCGCACCACGCGAGCGTTCGCAACTGCCACGTTTGGGTTGCGCTTGGCTCTTCGCCTCTTTGAGAAGACAAACAATAATGATTACTCCTACTTCTACAGTATCGAATGCACTGTTGCATGTCCATCCACCTCATGCGGGAGGGATAGTGAAAGCTTCAACTTACTGCTCCTGCCTTTGCGTCCATGACAGGTGGGCCCAATAGGTGGTTGGCCCTCCTGTCATGCAGCCAAAGGCAGGTGCAGTTAAGGCACCGGAGCTCAGTCCGCGAGGGAGAGAGCGTTGTAGTAATGAAATTTCTTGGTCTTGTACGAGTTGACGAAGATAGGGGTTGCTTGCTTGCTAGGGTTTCTCACTACGTATATATAGGTTGGAGCCTCCGTGCTTGCTTGCTAGGGTTGCTCTATTCACACACTCTCATCCTCTCCAGATTTAAACAAGATAGGGGTAGTAACACCGTCTTTCTCCCTTCAAAAAACACTGGCTTTCTATCCTCACCGCTGGTTACAGATCCGGACGTATCCCCCTCCGCAGGTGAAGGGGAGGAAGGGCAGCGTTTAGGCCGTCGTCGATAGCGAGGAGGGAGACCCACTTCCGGCCGCACCGTTATCTCTGGCCGAGCGCCGGCGCGGGAGGTCCTCCGATCCCTTCGTCGTTGCCTGTGGGCGGATCCGGCCTCCCGCCGCCCACCTATCCACATCCCGACGACCTTCGGGTATATCTTCGTTCGAAACCGCCTTAGCTCTACTTCCCCAGCTCGCTACATCGCTGCATGTGCATCATTTTCTACCTCTCAGCCCCTCTCGATCGGATGGTCCAATGTCACATATTTTTTTCTTCTATTGTTAGAGGTAAAGCTACTTCATGGAGTCGAATATTGTACTCCCTCCGTCCGAAAATACTTGTCATTGAAATGGATGTATCTAGATGTATTTTAGTTCTAGACACATCCATTTTGATGACAAGTAATTCCGGACGGAGGGAGTACTTGGTTCAAACAAGAAATAAAGTGTGGGTGGGGGAATTTAGTATGTACATCCAGTGGCGGAGCTAGCACAGGATCATTGGGAGGGGCAATGGAAAAATATGGCTTTATGAAGGGGTAAAAGTCCCTATTTTTCTCAATCTATGCCATCTTAAAAAAAATCTTCACAAAAGCTACCAGGTTTGGGGGGCACAGCCCCCTCAGCCATACACATAGGTCCGCCTGTGTGTACATCGGACTTGGTACAAACAGGAAGGAAAGGGGGTAAAAGTAGTACAGACTGGTCATCATACCAGTCTCTTGGTCGAAAAGGGAAATATAGGGGTAATGATGTACACAGTGGTATGACCAGGACTAGATTTGCTATCCACACGTAGGAGTAGGTGGCTAGAGTGAACAAAAATGGGACCAACCCAGATATGTTTCTTGGATGTTTGTTTCTCGGGGAAACAAACTATGAATCACCACTTTATGCCCATGTTTACGTACATGGTGCTGGACTGCTGGTGCACCCACTGTTATAAGCCATGACAAGTTTAGCCAAATGTTTTTGCCTATAATTGTTTGAGACTCTAACTGTTTCCTCTGTGCCTTTTTGTGCAAACAGGGATATCCAATTCACCTGGTTGCTGTTGTGACCTTTTGGTGCAGTACGCAAAACTCTTCTTAAAAGAAGTGACTTTTGTGCTGTTTAACTGGAATGTCAGAATGGAACAGTTGGTTAATTTTGGTGGAACTACGCAAAGGGAGATCTGTGTTCCAATCCTCATCATCCATATTGGCGCCATAAGCTTCCTTTAGGTAAGAATGATATTTAATGCATGTGTTCATCTCTATTTTCTGACTGCCATGAGAAAATAATGCTATTTTTACTAGTACACTTGTACTCCCTCACTGACAAAACCAATTCTGAATTAGAAGGCCAATCATGTACTTGGTTTCACCAACTGGTGAGGAGAAAGAGAAACAGAGCATGAAGAGGAAGAAGAAGAAGAATAAACAGTGCCAAGGCGATCTTGCTGAAGCCAGAGGCCTCAGTCGAGCCCATTCAAGGGCTCCGGCAACGACTACCTTACATGTGAGATGATCCTCCAGGGAGCCCTTCCACTTCTGCTATCTCACTTAATTAATTAGGAGTACTTAAGTACCACTAATTTATTACTGCCTAATTTTCCTGTTGGAGTTAAACAAATCTTTAGTAGGACCCTATGCTGAATCATGTACGTGTGTATGTTTGTCTATGGAGGTGAATCATGTGGTGGAGCAGGGAGGGAATATTATTAGTGTCATGACATAATAGTGCTATTGTTTTGCATGTCAATTTATTGCCATTAGTTCAATGAGGCAATGATTTGCGTATTGTCCATCATGAATTTGATGCTACTGGTTGAGTAATATGCTAATGTCTTCCTATCCTTTCTCACTAAACTAATGAAGGTTTCACATTGTTCCCACTTGTGCAAACAGGGATCATGTTGTGCCAATCATACATTAAATGGAACTACACAAGACAATACAATGAACTGTATCCCAGCCAATGCTTTAACTCTGCTGGAAGTTCTTGATAATCTTTTGATATAATCTTAGCACTGGTAAACAAGAGTGATTTCAGCCATACATTTGAAGTGCACAAAAATATATACTATTGTGTGATTCCAGTGAGTGCTTTATCATCTCTTATGGGACTACATGAATAAGCTTTTTTCTCAGGTTGGTACGGGCCTAAGGCCTTCATCCATATTAGTTTGCTGTCATCTCTATTTGTATCGTGCTACTGTCATGAGAAACTCCTTTATCTTTGCACGTTAAAGTTTTGCAACCTATGATAAATGGCAATGCTTTGAGTGTTGAGTTGAGCTAATTGGCACTGATTAAATAAACTAATACCTCTCTTTAAGCAAGACTACTATGTTGCTAACTTTACCCATTAAGATAATGAGGGTGCTTCTATTTGTTAGTGTATGTTTCATAAACTAGTCCCACTATTGCAGTAATCTCACTCTCTCAATATATGTGCCAACAGGGATGCTCGATTTTGGTGGAGCTGCACAAAAACTTTGGGTGCTTCATTGCCTCGACAACTTCCGTCCTTTCCTGTCAGTTGCTAAACTCCGCATGCTTTCTTCCTTTGCTCTCAGTCGCTTGGCTTATCTCGGCTTCCTGTCAAAGGAAATAGTAATTGATATGCTACCTCACACAGGTTGGTACTGGTCTTTATCCTGATTATTGTGCCTGTCATATGTATTGGTAATTTGGTATTGTGCTACTGTTTGCCGATTTCATAAAGGAGTAATTTGGAGCCTGAACTCGCAGGCAAATCATTACATCAGGTGATTTCAGTAGAACTGCACAAAATGATCAGATGGACAGGTACTTATGCTGCTGCTATGTACTCCAAAGTTCACTCAGACAAGCATCGATGTTGACAAGAAGTGCCTATATTCATTCGAGTATCAACCAGTGTCAACCAATTGTCAAACTCCAAGTGTTAGGAGAGTGAACGCCAAAAATATTGCTTGGTGCATAGCCCAGAAAAACGCAGTCCGGTCTTTGGTCCCAACTTGTGCCTTTTGGTTATCGGCACATATGGTAGCGAACTATATGGCATGGAGTCTAGAGATTCCAGACAAGTTGGTTGACGCGTATATTCATCTGGCACTTAATCAATCTGCACGCCAAGGATGCTCCATTTCAGTTGAACTGAACAAAAAATTTGGGTGGTTCATTTTCTCAACCGCCTCCTTTCTCGTCTTCAATGTAGAATTTTGGCGAGATACAGGGCCAAGATAACCCAGTAAACTGGTTGGATGAAAGTAGTGGACAAGTTGCTCAAACCTCCCTGGGCACGAGGCCACTATTTGAGGATAAACCTACAAGCAAAGTTCAGATTGTCTGTGCTGCCTCTTATGTACTCGAAAGTTTACTCGTACAAGAACTAATTTTAGCAAGAAGTACCTCCGATTGAACACCATTTACCAGTCTGTACCCTAGGTAATTAAAGTTCGTCCATGGATCGTATTGGCTGTGATCTCAATCATTTGGATGCATAAACATACTGAACATGCGTATATCTGAATCATTTTTGTAAATTATGTATGAATATTGTCGTGTGATCTATCAATCATTTGGATGCATAGATATGCTGAGCTTGTGTATATATGAATCTTTTGAGTTGTTGATTGTGAATGTTGGCTATGGATATGAACGTGTCCTGTGAACCTGAGTTTGATATGAATGTTTACCTTTTCTGTTGTATTTGTGTGTGAACTTTTTAGTATGCCTACTGTGGGGTATAAAACACAGGTCTCTTATAAAAGTAATGTCGTGTCCAATTTATGTTTTCCCTTCTAACCACCGCAGCTGTGTTGCCGCGCACCCGAACCAGTGAAGTTTCCCACTCCTCTCCATCTGCGACTCCACTGCAGCTTAATAAATAGTAACGTCTTCGGTTTTAGCCTGGTTTTCCGTAGATTAACCATGCAATTCTCTTCTTCTTAATTAATCGACGAGGCAATTCTTTTGCCTCCGTTTCGAAAAAAATAGTAACGTCTAACTGAGCCAGTTAGTTAGATGCGTACACTTGGTGTAGTAGGATCTTTATTTAGTTTGATGCATACACTTGTTCTTTTTTGGTAGCCCTTTTGTAATGATGGCTGATGTTTGGTTTGGAAGAGAGAGCTGCCTCTTCACTCTTCTGGCCTGCTTACTACTTCTGTTGCACCCCCAGCCCTGGTTGCTGCTGCTGCTGTTTTCAATGTACAATCAGTAGTATATTTCGTCTGTTGGTTGAATAAATGTGTTGTTAGAACGACAAACACAATGTTTTGGATGTCGTTGCACGGTTCGATCCTTCAGTGCCCCGTACCGTACATAGCGCATACTATTTATCGTACGGAACACATTTTTTTTGAAACTCGGAACACATTTTCCACTTGTTGATAACATGCATCCCACTGATGAAGGCCCAATAGAGAAGCCCATAATTAACTGGAAGGGAGGCTGTCACATGAATCTGGCCCAGGTACATGCTCATGGTCCCCTAAACATAAATAAGTAAATAAATAAATAAAGCTAAATGCTCATGCACCAGTTCTTTGGGAAAATAGGTAGCCCCGTATTTCTTTTTGAAGAATACCCAAGCTAGGCCTATTTGTTTTCTCCGAATTACTAGGCTGCAAATCTTTCAAGATGAGGAGGGATGCATTCCGTCCTGGCTTAAGAGTATGGTCAATGTCTGTTAAAAATAATATCAAAAGGGGTTGAAAATTCCAAAAAAAATGTAGCAAATGGGATATAAGTTTCTTTTTTTGTTTTTGTTCTTCACTGATATCCTATACGTATTTCATTAGATTTAACATGACACAGTACTAATTTATTTTTAATTTATTTTAGTATAGCTATTAATTTTTGGATTAAGAATATTTCATTCCCCAGCAAAAATTTGTGAATTTTCAAAATTTCCCACATATTTAGTTAATTTTTTGACCCTGGTACTAACCAGAAAATGGCCAGCAATTCTAAAAATGGAAAACGGGCTGCAATAAATTCCATATGAATTATAAAATGAGTAAAAATTATAAAAATAATGGCAAATGGGCTGTACACGCCACAGATTTCGAGGCTGACTTGTTTACGCAAGGCTTTGTCAGTGAACACACGATTCTAGCAGCAGTTAGTGTTGGATGTCCATCCAACGGCCGACATGCTTCTTCAATCTCTGATCTTCCTGCTTGAGCCGCCTAAACTAGCGCCGGCGGGACTACCTGCTCCCTCCTTTTGTGGCCCGCTGTGATGCCGCGTAGGCTTCCCCGGCCCACCCTACTCCCTCCGCTGGCCTGGCCGCACGCAATCAACTGCGTCCTTATTACATGAAAAAAATGATTCCTCCCACTGACATCTGGGGCGCACCAGTTGGGAGGCTGACCTGTGGGCCTACTAAGTTGACGCGTACGCAGGGCTTGTCAACTTAGTCAACAAACGATTCTAGCAGCAGTAACCGTTGGATTTGAATCGAACGGTTCTACTGCTTCTTCAATCCCTGCTCTTCTTGCACTAGCCGCCCAAACAAGCACCGGGGAGACCGCCTGCTCCTGCCTCCAGTGGCCGGCTGTGCTGACGATGAGGCCTCATCGCCCCCAATACTCCCACTGCTAGCCAGGCCATGCGGCGACGACAGCCTCACACCGCAGCCGAACCAGTGAACCCTTGTACTCCTCTCCGTGTGGGCATCCACTGCCGCGTCTTCCCCGGCTCCGCGTCGTCCCCTTCCTAGGCCTCGCCATCATCCAATGCCTTGGTGCTCTCGGCGCGGCGTGGTCAACGTGGTCAACGACATTCCATCGGAAGAGTACTGTACGTGGAGAGGCTGACAGCTGGATCCATGGCCACAGCCCAGTTTTTTTGTGATTTGCCAAGTAAGTCACTTTGTCAAGCCTGTTGGGCTGCAAATCTTTCAAGACGAGGAGAGCTTTCATTCGGCTGGCCGAGAAAATGGCCCATCAGTAATGAGAAATGGGCTGTACATTTTTAAAGCACATCAAACCGGCAATTAGTTTCAAATATCTTTTCTTCATTTCAAGATTTGAAATTACATTAATTTGTATGCATGGAGAATTTGTTGGATTTTATATTGATATACATTTATTTTTAAAATCAATTTGAATGTGAGTCAAAATTTCGGGATTAAAAACAGTTTGGACCGCACCGAAATATGCAAAATTTCGTATAATTTTTTAATCGTGGCCACAATATGGACTGTAATGCTAACAAAAAGAATATGGGCTCCAAAAAAACCTTAATAATTAGCAAATGGGCTGTAAATTATTAGAAATAATGGCAGATGGGATGTATGCTGTTTTCCACAGATTTGAGGCTTCCTAAAAATAGGTTGACGCACAAGCAGTGACTGTTGGATGGCCATCCAACGGCCGTCGTGCTTCTTCAATCTTTGCTCTTCCTGCTTCAGCCGCTCAAACAGGCGCCGGCGGGACTGCCTCCTCCCTCCTCCCCGCGGCCGGCTCTGCTACCGCACAGGCCTCACCGCCCCATCGTACTCCCATCGCTGGCCTAGCCATCCCACTACTCACCCACACCTGCTGTTATTCTCCGGCGACGGCAGACGAACCAGTAAACCCTCGTACAGTCGTACTCCCCTCCGCGTGGGAAACAACTGCCGAGTCTTCCCTGCCTCCGTGTCGTTCCCTTCCTAGGCCTCGCCGTCGTCCACCGCCCTGGTGCTCTCGGCACGGCCTGGTCAACGTGGTCAATGACCGACATGCATCTGAAGTGGACTGTACGTGGAGAGGCCGACAGCTGGGTCCACGGCCGCACGCAAGGAAATGCCTCCTTATTACGCACAAAATAATGATTCCTCCACCTGACATCAGAGACCCACCAAAATGGCCTCTATATTTCGCGAAAGAAACATTACCGCCGTTGACAGCTCGGACCCACCAGCTATATCTTCGCACGCAAGAAAGTGCCTCCTTATTACGCTCAAAAAAATGAATACCCCCTTGCTAGCTGGGACCCACCTTGGTGCGAGGCTGACTTGTGGGCCTACTAAGTTGACGGGGACGGAGGGCTTTGTCAAATTAGTCAATATGCACGATTCTAGCTCCAGTGACCGTACGATGTCCATCCAACGGTCGTAGTGTTTCTTCAACCTCTGGTCTTCTTGCTCCAGCCGCCCAAACCAGCGCCGGTCATGCCTCGTGCTCCTGCCTCCCGTGGCCGGCTGCGATGCGGCGGAGGCCTCACCGCCCCCTACTACTCCAACCGTTGGCCAGGCCATCCCTCTACTCACCCACACCCCCTGTTATTCTGCAGCGACGGCAGCCTCACACCGCAGCGAACTAGTGAACCCTCGTACTCCTCTACACATGGGCATCCACTGCCGCGTCTTCCCCGGCTCCGCGTCGTCCCCTTCCTAGGCATCGTCGTTGTCCACCGCCCTGGTGCTCTCGGCGCGACGTGGTCAACATGGTCAAGGAACGGTTTCCATCGGACGTGGACTGTACGTGGAGAGGCTGGCAGCTGGGTCTGCGGCCACAGCAAGGAATTGCGTCATTATTACGTGCAAAATAATTATTCCTCCACCTGACAGCGGGACCCACCGGACGGGCCACCGTATTTCGTGACAAAAATGTTTCCCCCTGACTGTTGGGACCCACCAGCTACATCTTCGCACGCAAGGAAGTGCGTCCGGGCAAAAAAATGATTCGCCCCCTGACTGATGGGACCGACCAACTACATATTCGCAGGCAAGGAAGTGCCTGACAGTCGGGACCCACCTGGGAGCAAGAAAGAAAATACGGCCACGTATGTGTACATACGGGCGGGGTCTCGAACACCTACTCGCGCATACGTACGGGCAGGGATGGTGTACATGGCTGGGTCGGAACGGAGAAACAGCGTCGTCAACGTGTTCATGGGGAGGCAACCGAATGCGTCGTGTTCATGGGGAGGCAACGGAATGTGTCGTGTTCATCGGGAGGGCTTAGACGGAACAGGCGATGGAAACGAGGCCTGGCGTACCGCAGAACAGAGGAAACGGCCTTGTGTTCGACCAGGCACGTTCAAAACGGGATCCTGTTCATCGGGAGGGGTCTGGCGTACCGTAAAACGGAGGAAACGGACCTCCTACAGTCGAAACGGGGGTCCTGTTGATCGGGAGGGGTGTGGCATACCGCAAAATGGACGAAACGGACTTGTGTTGGAGCGCTACGGTCGAAACGGGGGTCCTGTTTATCGGGAGGGGTGTGGCGTACTGCAAAACGGGACTCCACGGGGTACTGTTCATCTCCACCGTCGACCCCTCCAGCCTCCACGAGCTACTGTTCATCCACCGTCGACCTCCTCCAGCCTCCACCTGCGAATGTTCATCCACGGGCTCCTGTTCATCCAGCCTCCACCGCGCGCTACTCCACCGGCTATTGTTCAACCTGCCCTATACACAGGCTCCTGTTCAACCACCCCTCCACGGGCTACTGTTCATCCTGCCCTCCACCATCTACTGTTCATCCTGCCCTCCACGGGGTGGTCTTGTTCATCCAGCCCTCCACAGGGTCCTGTTCATCCACCCCCAACCGGCTCGATCGATCGGGGTCCTGTTCATCTAGAGGCAACACCACGGGGTCCTGTTCATCCACCCCCACCAGGAACTGTTCATCCATCCCCCCCCCCCCCCCCCCCCCCCCCCGCAACGCTCACTGTTCATCCAAAGGCAGCATCGATCGGCTTCAGTTAGCAGCAGTAGCGAAGGAATCGCTCGATCGGGTTCAGTTAACAGCCATCGATCGATCGCTCGGGTTCAGAAATGCATAGCCTGCAGTGCAATCGCTCGGGTTCAGTTAGAGCCCACGCCTCGCACGCACGGGCTACTGTTCATCCTTCCCTCCACGAAAAACCAAGGACAATGGCAGTCCTAACAAGCCTTATGACCCGCTTTTGTGCGGGCGGAGATAGTTGGCTGACCCGTAGCGGCACCAGCGACCCAGGCACATCCGAAGTTAGGGATGGCAATGGGAAACCACGAAGCAATAAAAGCAAGCGTCGAAACAAGGAAGACAACCCAGACAACATGGCGGTAAACGCCGAATTCAGGGGATCTCGACCCGTTCAACGGAAAAAGCCATTCAAAGGCTGCAGAGAAGGACCGTCCAGCCTAAACAAGATTCTAGACAGATTAAGTTAGATTCACGGCACCTTCGACAAACCTGCAAATCACACCAACAGAGAATGCTGGGTCTTCAAGCAGGCCGGCAAGCTAAACACTGAACACAAGGGGAGGGAGACACCAAGTTAAGACAAGGATGAGCCTCGCCAGCAAAACACTGGGGGACAGAAAAAAAATCCCACCAGTGGTCAAAACAGTGAACATGATTCACGTAACCAAGAGAAGAAGCAAATGCGCACTCCGAGACACATGCGCCGTGGAGCCCGTCACCCCCAAGTTCAACCCTTGGTCGGCCTGCTCGATCACCTTTGATCGCAGAGATCACCCAACTAGTATCCGGCACGGAGGATCGGCTGCCTTGGTACTGGACCCAATAATTAACGAATACCATCTCACCCGAGTCCTTATGGACGGCGACAGTAGTCTTAATCTGATATATCAGGACACAGTCCGCATAATGGGGATAGACCCGACAAGAATCAGCCAAAGCAATACTACCTTTGAAGGAGTAATACCAGGCCCAGAGGCCCGCTGCACGGGCTCTCTAGTACTAGACGTTGTATTCGGTTCTCCCGACAACTTCCGAAGTGAAAAGTTATCCTTCGACATCGCTCCTTTCTGAAGCGGCTATCAAGCACTACTCGGAAGAACGGCCTTTGCTCATTTTAATGCAGTACCGCATTACTCTTATCTCAAGCTTAAGATGCCCGGTCCGCGTGGCATCATCATAGTTAGCGGAAACACAGAGCGTTCCTTACATGCGGAAGAATGTGTGGCGGCTCTAGCAGTCGAACACTGAACGACCTCTCCAACCAGAATAAATGATCGGTCGTCAAGACCGTGGACACGGCTAGACGAGTCCGGTGCACCACTACCTGTAACAGCTCAGACAAATCTGAGATTGGGTCGATGGATATACCCCCATAGGTGACGCTAGGGGCTTCCCGCGTGTAAAAAGGATTACAGTTTGGCTTGACCTTATTTAGATTGAATTTTAATTTTTTATTAAGAATAACCAATTTTTCGCACGACGACTTTCACCTGAGTTTTTCTCTTTTACAGATGATAATCGTGCTACAAACTTCCAGGATACAGCACAGCGGAGACACAGGCGCAGATGTGCAGCAAGGCCCCGCTCAAAGGTTTCTTTTTAGATTAAGACCCTGTGTAAACCTTTCTTACTGTCTCTTGTTGCTTCAGACCCTCCGGATACTCAACACAACCGATAGGGATGCTGGCGTTATTGGCATTTCGCCACGTCAGACTAATGCACGTACCTGGAAATTTAGGGTTCATTATCAAGGGCGTTACTCAGCCCGGTATATGATGTAAAGTCCGAACACCTTAGGGAGTGTTCGGCGTCGCGAGTTTGGCCTTATATGCATTAGCTCCAAATCATGTCTTTGGTCAATAGTTGGGTTTGCCCGGCTCCCGTGTTTTGCTACCTTACGTTCCACTCTATCGGCTAAGGTGGCACCGGGAGAACTACTGCGATTGTGCCCTGGTTCATCTGGACGAGCACCTCAGTAGAGAAAGCCGAAAACTGATTGTCATGATAAAGCGCGAGACTGGTCATCCACTCAATGACTCAGTGGAATCTTCACGATTCCTCCGCATTAACGAAGGGCCGGTTTCCCGGCCATGTATGTACGCGCCTCGTATTCGGACAAGCACGGAAGTACCGGGGGCTATATAGTAGCCCCACCGTCAAACTCCTATGGCTAAGAGAAAGTGTTAAAGCTATATAGTCCGATTGCCTTGTTCGCCACGCCATCACCTCCTTAATGGACCAAGAAGTTGGATCAAGTGTGAATACGCGCTTTTCCGAACACCCCCGCATTATATGTGTGGGGGCTGAAGCCGACGACTGCAAACTTTCAGGTTATATACATACATAAATGGCCGCACAGGAGGCATCATAATACTTTCAGGCAAAAGTACAAACACAGCCTTTATAATCCAAATATCATTGTTTTTACAATCGGGATACATGTCACTCGAACATGATACTCTTCGAGCACTGAGCCTCTATTAAACGAGCACCTTCTAGGACTTCTTCAAAATAGTGCTCGGCCGAGACCTGGCCTATGGCCGGATCCTGCACTACTAGGAAAAGGGCTATAGATGGAAATGACACTAATGGAGCACCAGACATGTGGTGCGCCATTAGTATATACTAATGGCGCATACTAAGTTTTTATAAAAAAAAAATCAGAATTTTTTTTTTTCAAAACTACTAATGGCGCATAGGGGGTGTGGTGCGCCATTACTAGTTTAACTAGTAATGGCGCACCACTCCCACGGTGCGTCATTACTAACTTGGCGCAAAACTTCCACCGAATGCACCCCCCCCCACCGGTGGACCGCCTTTTCAGTTTAAAAAAATTTAAAGAAAATGATGGAAATGTCAAAAAATAAAAGAAAATAAGTTTCCCATGTGATATGTGGTCTAGTTGTTGGGAAAATTTACAAATATAAATTTCGAGTTTATTTGCAAAATCTCTCTGAAATTTGTAAAATGGGCATAACTTTTGCATACGAACTCGGATTAAAAAGTTTTCTATATGAAAAATCATCTACTCGAAAAGTTACATCCGAATTTACAAAATCCCCAAAAACCTAACAGAAAAAAGTTACGGGGCTTCTAAGATCCGGAGGCAAAAAAATTCAAAAAATTTCAAACTTACTAGTGGCGCACCGTATGCTAGGTGCGCCACTAGTAACAGAAAAAAAAATTGGTTTTGAAAAAAAAATTGAATTATTTTTCAAAATATGATACGTAATATGATCGGGAAGTTTGAAATATTTTTTCAAAATTTCATCATACTCATGAACATGAACAAAGTCCTAGACATCAGCAAGGTTTAATAGGATTGATATGATAGACATATCAACAGGTCCCTGTGAAGTGAGGTGGTGCTGGGGTTGGATAGAACTATGAAGTTAACCGTGCTTGGGCTGGAGTAGTGTGAGGATGGGTGACCTTTCGGAAAGTTTGACCACAGAGTGCGATTTGACCTGAGATTAAGATATTGACTCAATATTAAGCCATAGTGACCTGAGATTAAGAAAAAAAATAAAAAATTTTGAATTTTTTTTAAAAATTTTGAAAAAAATTTATTACTAATGGCCCACCACTGGTGACCTGAGATTAAGAAAAAAAATAAAAAAATTTGAATTTTTTTTAAAAAATTTGAAAAAAATTTATTACTAATGGCACACTTCTATGTGGTGCGCCATTACTAAGTCAGATAGTAATGGCGCACCACTAGGCATACTAATGGCGCACTACTGGTGCGCCATTAGTATCTGGTATACTAATGGCGCACCAGTGGTGCGCCATTAGTAAAAAATTCTAGTGGTGTGATAATTTTTTTAAAAAAATTTGAAAAAAAATATTACTAATGGCGCACTTCTATGTGGTGCGCCATTACTAAGTCAGATAGTAATGGTGCGCCACTAGGCATACTAATGGCGCACTACTGGTGCGCCATTAGTATCTGGTATACTAATGGCGCACCAGTGGTGCGCCATTAGTAAAAAATTCTAGTGGCGTGATACTAATGGCGCACCAGTAGTGCACCATTAGTAGGCAAAACTGGTGTGCCATTAGTAGGCCTTTTCCTAGTAGTGCTGGGTTACAATGGCGATGGCCTCCATCTCTGCCCAGTATGCCTTAACACGGGCAAGAGCCATCCGCGCACCCTCTATGCACGCCGACCTCTTTATAGCGTCGATATGCGGCACAACACCAAGGAATCGTTGCACTAAACCAAAATAACTATTCGGCCTTGGTCCTTCCAGCCAAAGATGATCCACGACAGACCTCGTGGAAAGTCCGGACAATCTATTGAGTTCCGCCCACTCGGCCATTTGTTCATTTAACAGCAGCGGACGCGTTGGAGCACTGAACTGCGACCAGAACAATTTTTCCACTTCGTGATCTTTTTGACCTTTGAAAAACTCAGTCGCATCAGCAGCATTGTTGCCAGTCCAAGTACGTGTCTGCAGCACTCCATAATTGATCCAGAGGGGCATACTTCGGATCTCCAAACTTCTTCCGCAACAAAAAGGGCTTCCCAGCCGTGATATCTCCGGCTTGATGAAGCTCCTCCTTCGCCGCTCTGATTTTAGAGCGGGTTTCCTTGGCTGCTACCATGGCTTTCTCCAGGTCCACTGCTTTCGCTTGGCTTTCCTTTTCAAGAATCTCATACTGGTCGGCGGCATCCTTTAGCTCAATAGCCATCTTGGCTATTTTATCTTCGCTCTGGCAATGAGCAGCTTGTTCGGCTCTTAACTCTTCGGCCGCCTTTAGGGTGGCTGCATCGCTTCTCCTGGCTTGTTCCTTGGCTCGGGCAAGCTCCGCCCGAAGGGTCTCCACGGCGGCAGCTCCATCTGCAGTGACGGCATATTACAAATACCAGCATCATGCTCCTCTTAATATCTATTGACTACCGGCGAATACATACCCTGTGCCTCGTCAAGCCGCTTGTTTACAAGCACGATGTCGGCATCTGCCGCATCAAGTTGCCGCCTCATTTCAGCAAACTCACTAGTCCGGCCAGCCACCGGACCCTCAGCCGGCTGCACATGAAAGCAGCATGATCATTACCTGGGACTATGATCCTCTATTTGCCGCGTTTGGGCAGCAACCTGAGTCTCAGGGGCTACATCTGCATAGGGCACACCTAGCATGTGCGGTACCGTCAAAAAATATATATATTACTTTGCGTACCTCAAAGCCTCTTAGGAGGCTCATAAAAGCTTCATGCAACCCACTTTTGGCAGATGAAATCCTCTCAACCACCGTACCCATTAAAGTACGATGCGCCTCTGAGATAGTCGCTTGCTCCAGAAGACCCATCAGTGCGTCCGGTCGTCCACCGGACAGTCCCAGACACTTTCTGTTGCTCTCCTTAGGAGCTGAATACTCCGGACTTTGGATGGCCGAAGAATTACCTTTCGGCCTTGGCGGATCAGGAGAAATCCTCTGTGACGACACCTCAGGGTCGTCCACCTCATGAGGCGGGGAGACAGGGGGAGGTGTTTCGCTCTCCATCATCTCCGGAAGAAGATCCCCCGAAGACAAACTCTGTCGAGAAGGGCTACAATCCGAACTGCAAGACATACGTCTCGGTTATCATCCTTGGAGATGAAGCAGGATATATTTACCAAAAGTACTCTTGTTCACTTACAGCTTGGTGGAGGTCTGATCCCCTTGTGGGCACGTTGCTGTAAGGATGCCCTCCGGGGCAGGGCCCCCTGGCGAAGGTTCCTTCCCTCGTTTGGAAACCCTTGTTTCCAAGTCTTCAGAGGTGGCCCTTTTCCTTCCTTGGGGAGAGGGAATTTCAGATTCTTCTCCCCGATTATCCTCCATCATGGAGACACTAATTCCCCCAGTTTGGATGAGTAATGTATGAGGCCCGCTTTCGGCTTCTTTATTACTCCCTTTATCTTCCCCTGATGGCGCTTGATAAGGTGCGAGATCAAGCATCCTGGCTAGTACAGGATCTGGCGAGCCTTCAGGAAGGGGGGACAAACACCTGATGGCGCTTGATAAGAGCAATTTTCTCAGAATGATGTTAGGACAAATGAAAAGATAGCGTGTTCGGTCGCAGAAATACTTACATGGGTATCTGGACGATCGCAATTTAGACCCGCATCCTCGGTGGTGTGCAGACACTTTATTCGTGATCCGAAGAAAAATCCATACATCCCTTCGAGCGTCACACCGAAGAATTGCTGAATAGTTCGCGGTCCTTCCGGATTGAACTCCCACATACGGAGAGGTCAATGTTGACTTGCATTACCTTGACTAGGTTGACATCTCTCTTGAGGAGATCTCGGAGGCAACTCTGCAATGTTGGCACGTCATTAACTGGCCCCTAGTCCAGCCCCTTGTTGACCCATGACACCAGTTGTGGGGGGGGGGGGGCGAACGGAAGGCGGGGCAGCTACCCACTTAGTACTTCGGGGAGCTGTGATGTAAAACCACTCTCGCTGCCATAAGTCGGACAACTCCGGGAAGGAACCCTTTGGCCATGGAGCATCGGCTCCTTTGCTTATTATGGCACCTCCGCATTCTGTGTGTCGCCCATCGATCATCTTCGGCTTCACATTGAAGGTCTTGAGCCATAAGCCGAAGTGTGGAGTGATGTGGAGGAAGGCCTCACACACGACGATGAACGATAAGATGTGAAGGATGGAATTCGGAGCCGGATCATGGAAATCGAGCCCGTAATAGAACATAAGCCCTCTAACAAAGGGATCAAGGCTAAAGCCTAGTCCTCGGAGGAAGTGGGAAACGAATATGACACTCTCGTTGGATTCGGGAGTGGGGATGACCTGCCCTTGAGCAGGCAGCCTGTGCGAGATTTCGGCGGTCGGATACCTGGCTTCTCGTAGCTTCTTGATGTCCTCCTCTATGTCAGAGGAGGCCATCCACCGGCCTTGAAGGTTGGATCCATACATGATTGAAGGTCTGAAGCGCTTAGCCCAAGCCTTGGGTGTTGGAATTCGAGGTGGGGGAAGGGAAGGATCGAGCGCGAGAAGAAAAGGACAGGCCTTGGCCCCTTTATAAAGAGGGAGAATATCAAGCGTCCTCTGCGTGGCCGTTCGGAACTTGCCTAAAAATCGAGGAGTCATACCAACAAGCACGATTGGGTTACCCATACCCGTATTGATGAGAATCTCGTGATAAGGGGAACACGATCTCTGCTTCGACGAGACGTGTCAATTAAACCGCCTCGCAACACGTGCAGTGGCAGGCTGGGAAAAACGGTTCGTAGTGACCAGACCACGGCAGGATGTCACATTACGTGGAGTTGTCAATAGATTGGAATTGTGGAAATATTACACTCTACGGTGGTATGTGGAATTTGTTTTGCAGAGCCGGGCACGATCCTTGTGTTCAAAATCTTCGATGGAGTATTCGGAGGAGGAACCCGCCTTGCAATGCCGAAGACAATCTGCGCGCCGGCCTCATCGTCATTGAAGCCTGGTTCAGGGGCTACTGAGGGAGTTCTGGATTAGGGGGTCCTCGGACAGCCGGACTATATCCTTTGGTTGTACTGTTGGACTATGAAGATACAAGATTGAAGACTTTGTCCCGTGTCCAGGTTGGACTCTCCTTGGTGTGGATGGCAAGCTTGGCAATTTAGATCTATAGATCTCCTCCCTTGTAACCGACTCTGTGTAACCCGAGCCCCCTCCGATGTCTATATAAACCGGAGGGTTTAGTCTGTAGGACAACAACAATCATAATCATAGGCTAGCTTCTAGGGTTAGCCTCTATGATCTCGTGGTAGATCAACCCTTGTAATACTCATCATCAAGATCAATCAAGCAGGAAGTAGGGTATTACCTCCATCGGGAGGGCCCAAACCTGGGTAAACATCGTGTCCCTCGCCTCCAGTTACCATCCGCCTTAGACGCATAGTTCGGGACCCCCTACTCAAGATCCGCCGGTTTTGACACCGACAGAGACACCTGTAGAGCATCTTTATAATCACCCAGTTACGTTGTGACGTTTGATAGCACACAAGATGTTCCTCCGGTATTCGGGAGTTGCATAATCTCACAGTCTGAGGAACATGTATAAGTCATGAAGAAAGCAGTAGCAATGAAACTGTAACGATCATAATGCTAAGCTAACGAATGGGTCTTGTCCATCACATCATTCTCCTAATGATGTGATCCCGTTCATCAAATGACAACACATGTCTATGGTTAGGAAACATAACCATCTTTGATAAACGAGCTAGTCAAGTAGAGGCATACTAGGGACACATTGTTTTGTCTATTTATTCACACGAGTACTAAGTTTCCGGTTAATACATTTCTAGCATGAATAATAAAAATTTATCATGAAATAAGGAAATATAAATAAAAACTTTATTATTGCCTCTAGGGCATATTTCCTTCAGGCTCCCACTTGCACTAGAGTCAATAATCTACTTCACACCGCCATGTGATTTAACACCAATAATTCACATCACCATGTGATTAACACCCATAGTTCACATTGCTATGTGACCAGCACCCAAAGGGTACTAAGGTGTGATCATGTTTTGCTTGAGAGAGAAGTTTTAGTCTACGAGTCTGTCACATACAGACCCGTATGTATTTTGCAAATTTCTATGTCTACAATGCTTTGCACGGAGCTACTCAAGCTAATTGCTCCCACTTTCAATATGTATCTAGATCGAGACTTAGAGTCATCCCGATCGGTGTAAAAGCTTGAATAGACGTAATTGTTTACGATGAACTCTTTATCACCTCCATAACTGAGAAATATTTCCTTAGTCCTCTTTGGTAACTAAGGATAACTTTGACCATTGTCCAGTGATCTACTCCTAGATGACTATCGTACCCCCTTGCCAAACTCAGTGTAGCGTATACAATAGATCTGGTACACATCATGGCATACTTTATAGAACCTATGGCTGAGGCATAGGGATGACTTTCATTCTCTTTCTATCTTCTGTCATGGTCGGGCTTTGAGTCTTACTCAATTTCACACCTTGCAATACAGGAAAGAACTCCTTCTTTGACTGTTCCATTTTGAACTACTTCAAAAATTTGTAAAGGTATGTACTCATTGAAAAAATTATCAAGCGTCTTGATCTATCTCTATAGATCTTGATGCTCAATATGTAAGCAGCTTCATCGAGGTCTTTCTTTGGAAAACTCCTTTCAAACACACCTTTTATGCTTTCCAGAAAATTATACATCATTTCCAATCAACAATATGTCATTCACATATACTTACCAGAAAGGTTGTAGTGCTCCCACTCACTTTCTTGTAAATACAGGCTTCATCGCAAGTCTGTATAAAACTATATGCTTTGATCAACTCATCAAAGTGTATATTCCAACTCTGAGATGCTTTGCACCAGTCATTGGATGGATCACTGGAGCTTGCACATTTTGTTAGCACCTTTAGGATCGACAAAACCTTCTGGTTGCATCATATACAACTCTTCTTTAGAAATCCATTAAGGAATGTAGTTTGGACATCCATTTGCCAGATTTCATAAAATGTGGCAATTTGCTAACATGATTCGAACAGCCTTAAGCATCACTACGAGTGAGAAAATCTCATCGTAGTCAACACCTTGAACTTTGTTAAAAACCTTTTTCGACAAGTCTAGCTTTGTAGATAGTAACACTACTATCAGCGTCCATCTTCCTCTTGAAGATCCATTTATTTTCTATGGCTTGCCGATCATCGGGCAAATCAACCAAAGTCCACACTTTGTTCTCATACATGGATCCCATCTCAGATTTCATCGCCTCAAGCCATTTCGCGGAATTTGGGCTCATCATCGCTTCCTCATAGTCCGTAGGTTCGTCATGGTCAAGTAACATGACTTCCAGAATAGGATTACCGTACCACTCTGGTGCGGAACGTACTCTGATTGACCTACGAGGTTCGGTAGTAACTTGATCTGAAGTTTCATGATCATCATCATTAACTTCCTCACTAATTGGTGTAGGCATCACTGGAACTGATTTCTGTGATGAACTAATTTCCAATTCGGGAGAAGGTACAATTACCTCATCAAGTTCTACTTTCCTCCCACTCACTTCTCTTGGCAACGAATGTCTTGGCAACGAATGTCTTGGCAAAGGATCTATTCTTGGCAACGAATGTCTTGCCTTGGGATCTGTGATAGAAGGTGTACCCAACAGTTTCCTTTGGGTATCCTATGAAGACACATTTCTTCGATTAGGGTTCGAGCTTCTCATGTTGAAGCTTTTTCACATAAGCATCGCAGCCCCAAACTTTAAGAAACGACAACTTTGATTTCTTGCCAAACCACAGTTCATAAGGCGTCGTCTCAACAGATTTTGATGGTGACCTATTTAACGTGAATGCGGCCGTCTCTAAAGCATAACCCCAAAACGATAGCGGTAAATCAGTAAGAGACATCATAGATCACACCATATATAGTAAAGTACGATTACGATGTTCGGACACACCATTACGCTGTGGTGTTCTGGGTGGCGTGAGTTCTGAAACTATTCCGCATTGTTTCAAATGAAGACCAAACTCGTAACTCAAATATTCACCTCCACGATCAGATCTTAGAAACTTTATTTTCTTGTTACGATGATTTTCCAGTTCACTCTGAAATTCTTTGAACTTTTCAAATGTTTCAGACTTATGTTTCATCAAGTAGATATACCCATATCTGCTCAAATCATCTATGACGGTCAGAAAATAACTATTCCCGCCGCGAGCCTCAACACTCATCAGACCGTTTACATCAGTATGTATTATTTCCAACAAGTCTGTTCCTCGCTCCATAGTTCCGAAGAATGGAGTTTAGTCATCTTGCCCATGAGGCATGGTTCGCAAGCATCAAATGATTCATAACCAAGTGATTCCAAAAGCCCATCAGCATGGAGTTTCTTCATGCACTTTACACCAATATGACCTAAACAGCAATGCCACAAATAAGTTGCACTATCATTATTAACTTTGCATTTGTTGGCTTCAATATTATGAATATGTGTATCACTACAATCGAGATCCAACAAACTATCTTATTGGGTGTATGACCATCGAAGGTTTTATTCATGTAAACAGAACAACAATTATTCTCTGACTTTAAATGAATAATTGTATTGCAATAAACATGATCAAATAATATTCATGCTCAACGCAAACACCAAATAACATTTATTTAGGTTCAACACTAACCCCGAAAGTATAGGGATTGTGCGATGATGATCATATCAATCTTGGAACCACTTCCAACACACATCGTCACTTCACCCTTAACTAGTTTATGTTCATTCTGCAACTCCCGTTTCGAGTTACTAATCATAGCAATTGAACCGATATCAAATACCCAGGGGTTGCGACGAACACTAGTAAAGTACACATCAATAATCTGCATATCAAATATACCTTTGTTCACTTTGCCATCCTTCTTATCCGCCAAGTATCTAGGGCAGTTCCACTTCCAGTGACCATTTCCTTTGTAGTAGAAGCACTTAGTTTCAGGCTTGGGTCTAGCTTGGGTTTCTTCAAGGGAGTGGCAACTTGCTTGCCGTTCTTCTTGGAATTCCCTTTCTTTCCCTTGCCCTTTTACTTGAAACTAGTGGTCTTGTCAACCATCAACATTTAATGCTTTTCTTGATTTCTACCTTCGTCGATTTCAACATTAGGAAGAACTCGGGACTCATTTTCGTTATCCCTTGCATATTATAGTTCATCACGAAGTTCTAGTAACTTGGTGATAGTGACTAGAGAACTTTGTCAATCACTATTTTATCTGGAAGATTAACTCCCACTTGATTCAAGCGATTGTAGTACTCAGACAATCTGAGCACATGCTCACTCGTTGAGCTATTCTCCTCCATCTTGTAGGCAAAGTACTTTCAGAGGTCTTATACCTCTTGACATGGGCATGAGTCTGAAATACTAATTTCAACTCTTGGAACGTCTGATATGCTCCGTGGCGTTCAAAACATTTTTTAAGTCCCGGTTCTAAGCCGTAAAGCATGGTGCACCAAACTATCAAGTAGTCATCATACCGAGCTTGTCAAAATGCTCATAACGTCTGCATCTGCTCCTGCAATAGTTCTATCACCTAGAGGTGCATCAAGGACATTATTTTTCTGTGCAGCAATGAGCAAAATCCTCAGATCACGGACCAAGTCCGCATCATTGCTACTATCATCTTTCAACTTATATTTCTCTAGGAACATATAAAAAATAAATGATGAGCTACATCGCGAGCTATTGATCTACAACATAGATATGATAATACTATCATGTACTAAGTTCATGATAAATTAAAGTTCAATTAATCATATTACTAAAGAACTCCCACTTAGATAGACATCCCTCTAATCATCTAAGTGATCACGTGATCCATATCAACTAAACCATGTCCGATCATCACATGAGATGGAGTAGTTTTCAATGGTGAACATCACTATGTTGATTCACGCTCGACCTTTCGATCTCAGTGTTCCGAGGCCATATCTGCATATGCTAGGTTGGTCAAGTTTAACCCGAGTATTCTGCGTGTGCAAAACTGGCTTGCACCTATTGTATGTGAACGTAGCTTATCACACCCGATCATCACATGGTGTCTCGGCATGACGAACTTTCGCAACGGTGCATACTCAAGGAGAATACTTCTACCTTGAAATTTAGTGAGAGATCATCTTATAATGCTACCGTCGAACTAAGAAAAATAAGAAGCATAAAGGATAAACATCACATGAAATCAATATAAGTGATATGATATGGCCATCATCATCTTGTGCCTTTGATCTCCATCTCCAAAGCACCGTCAGGATCACCATCGTCACCGGCGCGACACCTTGATCTCCATCGTAGCATCGTTGTCGCCTCGCCAACTATTGCTTCTACGACTATGTCTACCGCTTAGTGATAAAGTAAAGCAATTACATGGCGATTGCATTTCATACAATAAAGCGACAACCATATGGCTCCTGCCAGTTGCCGATAACTCTGTTACAAAACATGATCATCTCATAATAAAATTTAGCATCATGTCCTGACCATATCACATCACAACATGCCCTGCAAAAACAAGTTAGACGTCCTCTACTTTGTTGTTGCAAGTTTTACGTGGCTGCTACGGGCTTGAGCAAGAACCGTTCTTACCTATGCATCAAAACCACAACGATTTTTCGTCAAGTATGTGATGTTTTAACCATCAACAAGGATCGGGTGTAGCCACACTCGATTCAACTAAAGTTGGAGAAACTGACACCCGCCAGCCACCTATGTGCAAAGCACGTCGGTAGAACTAGTCTCGCGTAAGCGTATGCGTAATGTCGGTCCGGGCCGCTTCATCCAACAATACCGCCGAATCAAAGTATGACATGCTGGTAAGCAGTATGACTATTATCGCCCACAACTCACTTGTGTTCTACTCGCGCATATAACATCTACGCATAAACCTGGCTTGGATGCCACTGTTGTGGAACATAGTAATTTCAAAAAAAATCCCTACGCACACGCAAGATCATGGTGATGCATAGCAATGAGAGGGGAGAGTGTAGTCCACATACCCTCGTAGATCATAAGAGAAAGCGTTATGACAACGCGGTTGATGTAGTCGTACATATTCATGATCCGACCGATCCTTGTACCGAAATTACGGCACATCCGCGATCTGCACACGTTCAGCTCGGTGACGTCCCACGAACTCTCCATCCAGCTGAGTGTCGAGGGAGAGCTTCGTCAGCACAATGGCCTGATGACGGTGATGATGAAGCTACCGGTGCAGGGCTTCGCCTAAGCACTGCAACGATATGACCGAGGTGGATTATGGTGGAGGGGGGCGCCGCACATGGCTAAGAGATCAATGATCAACTTGTGTGTCCATGGGGTGCCCCCCTCCCCCGTATATAAAGGAGTGGAGGAGGGGGAGAGGGCCGGCCTCCTAGGCGCGCCCAAGGGGGGAGTCCTACTCCCCCGATGGGAGTAGGATTCCCCCTTCCCATGTTGGAGTGGGAGAGAGAAGGAACGGGGAGAAGAAGAGAAGGAAAGGGGGGCGGCCCCCTTCCCAATTTGAATTGGGCTTGGGGGGCGCCCCTCCTCCTCCTTTCCACTGTGGCCCATTAAGGCCCATTGACTCCCCGGGAGGTTTCGGTAACCTCCCGTACTCCGATAAATGCCCGAACTCACCTGGAACCATTCCGATGTCTAAACATAGCCATCCAATATATCGATCTTTATGTCTCGACCATTTCTAGACTCCTCGTCATGTCCGTGATCACATCCGGGTCTCCGAACAACCTTCGGTACATCAAAACACATAAACTCATAATACCAATCGTCACCGAACGTTAAGCGTGCGGACCCTACGGGTTCGAGAACTATGTAGACATGACCGAGACACGTCTCCGGTCAATAACCAATAGTGGAACCTAGATGCTCATGTTCGCTCCCACATATTCTACGAAGATCTTTATCGGTCAAACCGCATAACAACATACGTTGTTCCCTTTGTCATAGGTATGTTACTTGCCTGATATTTGATCGTCGGTATCTCAATACCTAGTTCAATCTCATTACCGGGTCTCTTTACTCGTTCCGTAGTGCATCATCCCACAACTAACTCATTAGTTACATTGCTTGCAAGTCTTATAGTGATGTGCATAACCGAGAGGGCCCAGAGATACCTCTCCGATACACGGAGTGACAAATCCTAATCTCGATCTATGCCGACTCAACAAACACCATCAGAGACACCTATAGAGAATCTTTATAATCACCCAGTTACATTGTGACATTTGATAGCACACAAGGTGTTCCTCCGGTATTCGGGAGTTGCATAATATCATAGTCTGAGGAACATGTATAAGTCATGAAGAAAGCAGTAGCAAGGAAACTCTAACGATCATAATGCGAAGCTAACGAATGGGTCTTGTCCATCACATCATTCTCCTAATGATGTGATCCCGTTCATCAAAAGACAACACATGTCTATGGTTAGGAAACATAACCATCTTTGATAAACGAGCTAGTCATGTAGAGGCATACTAGGGACACTTTGTTTTGTCTATTTATTCACACATGTACTAAGTTTCCGGTTAATACAATTCTAGCATGAATAATCAACATTTATCATGAAATAAGGAAATATAAATAACAAATTTATTATTCTCTACAACTGTGAACCGCAACCTAGTAAGCTGTGGCATGTGTCGTAGTAGAGCCCCTGACATAGCAGTTCATGTAGTCCTGTCTAAATCATGTACATGTATGTACAACCACAGAACAAAAAATACAGCCACATACATACATACAAGCAGAGTCTAGAACCCGTACTCGTGCATATGTACGGACAGGACATGTATACACGGAGAGGCAATGGATGGCAGCAATGGCATCTTGTTCGTCGGCAGCCAACCGGCTGGGTCGGAACAGAGAACCAACATCCTGTTCATCGACAGCCAACCGGCAGGTCGGAACAGAGAAACACGTTGTGTTCCCTAGGAGGCAACTGACTGGGTTGGAATGCATCATGTTCTTCGGGAGCCAAGTGGCTTGGATGGAACAGTCAAAACGGGGTCCTGTTCATCGACTCGGGGTCTGGCGTACCGCAATACGAAGAAGATGGAGTTCTCTTCGACCGGCTTCGGTCAGAACGGGGTCCTGTTCATCGGTAAGGGTCTGGTGTACCAGAAAAAATAAGAACGGACTTCTGTTCAATCTCCTACTATCGAAATGGGGTCCTGTTGATCAAGAGGGGTCTGGCGTACCGCAAAACAAAGGGAACTGAATTCTCTTCGAGCGCCTATGGTCAAAACGGGGTCCTCTTCATCGAGAGGGGTGTGGCATACCACAAAACGGGACTCCACGGGCTACTATTCATCCACCGTTGACTGCTACCTCTTGAGCACTACGTTGGATTTCCCTGAAGAGGAGAGGATGATGCAACAAAGTAGCGTAAGTATTTCCCTCAGTTTTTCAGAGCAAAGGTATCAATCCAGTAGGAGGCTACACGCAAGTCCCTTGTAGCTACACAAAACAATAGCTCAACGTAACCAACGCGATTAGGGGTTGTCAATCCCTTCACGGTCACTTACGGGAGTTTTGATAGAGATGATAGATAATATTTTTTGTATTTGTGGTATAGAGATGCAAAGTGAAAAGTAAAACGCAAAGTAAAAAACAAGGCAATAATAAAGTGATGGATATTGATATGATGAGAATAGACCCGGGGGACATAGGTTTCACTAGTGGCTTCTCTCAAGAGCATAAGTATTCTACGGTGGGTGAACAAATTACTGTTGAGCAATTGACAGAATTGAGCATAGTTATGAGAATATCTAGGTATGATCATGTATATAGGCATCACGTCCGAGACAAGTAGACCGACTCCTGCCTGCATCTACTACTATTACTCCACTCATCGACCGCTATCCAGCATGCATCTAGAGTATTAAGTTAAAAACAGAGTAACGCCTTAAGCAAGATGACATGATGTAGAGGGATAGTTTCATGCAATATGATAAAAAAAACCCATCTTGTTATCCTCGATGGCAACAATACAATACGTGCCTTGATGCCCCTTCTGTCACTGGGAAAGGACACCGCAAGATTGAACCCAAAGCTATGCACTTCTTCCATGGAAAGAAAAACCAATCTAGTAGGCCAAACCAAACTGATAATCCGAAGAGACTTGCAAAGATAACCAATCATACATAAAAGAATTCAGAGAAGATTCAAATATTATTCATAGATAGACTTGATCATAAACCCACAATTCATCGGTCTCAACAAACAAACCGCAAAAAGAAGATTACATCGAATAGATGTCCACGAGAGAGGGGGAGAACATTGTATTGAGATCCAAAAAGAGAGAAGAAGCCATCTAGCTAATATTATGGACCTGAAGGTCTGAGGTAAACTACTCATACTTCATCGGAGAGGCTAGGATGATGTAGAAGCCCTCCGTGATGATGGCCCTCTCCGGCGGAGCTCCGGAACATGCCCCAAGATGGGATCTCGTGGGTAAAGAAGGTTGCGGCGGTGGAATTAGGTTTTTGTCTCATGTTCTGTTCGTTTGGGGGTACGCAGGTATATATATAGGAGTAAGGAGTACGTCGGTGGAGCTCGGAGGGGCCCACGAGGCAGGGGGCGCGCCCCCCACCCTCGTGACCGCCTCTTTTGTTCCTTGGAGTAGGGTCCAAGTCTCCTGGATCACATTTGATGAGAAAATCATGTTCCCGAAGGTTTCATTCCGTTTGGACTCCGTTTGATATTCTGTTTCTCTGAAACACTGAAATAGGCAAAAAAAACAGCAATTCTGGGCTGGGCCTTCGGTTAATAGGTTAGTCCCAAAAATAATATAAAAGTGGAAAATAAAGCCCAATATAGTCCAGAATTGTAAATAATATATAATGGAGCAATCAAAAATTATAGATACGTTGGAGACGTATTAGGCATCCCCAAGCATAATTCCTGCTCGTCCTCGAGTAGGTAAATGATAAAAAGATAATTTTTTATGCGGAGTGCTACTTGGCATAATTTCAATGTAAATCTTCTTAATTGTGGTATGAATATTCAGATCCAAAAGATTCAAGACAAAAGTTCATATTGACATAAAAAATTATAATACTTCAAGCATACTAACAAAGAAATCATGTCTTCTCAAAATAACATGGCCAAAGAAAGTTATCCCTACAAAATCATATAGTCTGGCTATGCTCTATCTTCACCACACAAAGTATTTAAATCATGCACAACCCCGATGACAAGCCAAGCAATTGTTTCATACTTTAACATTTTCAAAACTTTTTCGATCTTCACGCAATACATGAGCGTGAGCCATGGATATAGCACTATATGTGGAATAGAATGGTGGTTGTGGAGAAGACAAAAAGAGGGGAAGATAGTCTCACATCAACTAGGCGTATCAGCGGGCTATGGAGATGCCCATCAATAGATATCAATGTGAGTGAGTAGGGATTGCCATGCAACGGATGCGCTAGAGCTATAATTATGTGAAAGCTCAACAAAAGAAACTAAGTGGGTGTGCATCCAACTCGCTTGCTCACGAAGACCTAGGGCATTTGAGGAAGCCCATCATTGGAATATACAAGCCAAGTTCTATAATGAAAAATTTCCCACTAGTATATGAATGTGAGAAAATAAGAGACTCTCTATCATGAAGATCATGGTTGCTACTTTGAAGCACAAGTGTGGTAAAAGGATAGTAACATTGTCCCTTCTCTCTTTTTCTCTCTTTTTTTATTTGGGCCTTTTCTCTTTTTTTTATGGCCTCTTTTTTTTCTTTCTTTTTTTTATTTTTTGTCCGGAGTCTCATCCCGACTTGTGGGGGAATCATAGTCTCCATTATCCTTTCCTCACTTGGGACAATGCTCTAAAAATGATCATCACACTTTTTATTTTTCTTACAACTCAACAATTACAACTCAATACTTAGAAAAAAATATGACTCTATATGAATGCCTCCGGCGGTGTACCGGGATATGCAATGAATCAAGAGTGACATGTATGAAAGAATTATGAATGGTGGCTTTGCCACAAATGCATGTCAACTACGTGATCATGCCAGCAATATGACAATGATGGAGCGTGTCATAATAAACAGAACGGTGGAAAGTTGCATGGCAATATATCTCGGAATGGCTATGGAAATGCCATGATAGGTAGGTATGGTGGCTGTTTTGAGGAAGGTATATGGTGGGTGTATGATACCAGCGAAAGGTGTGCGGTATTAGAGAGGCTAGCAATGGTGGAAGGATGGGAAAAGTGCGTATAATACATGGACTCAACATTAGTCATAAAGAACTCATATACTTATTGCAAAAATCTAGAAGTCGTCAAAGCAAAGTATTACGCGCATGTTCCTAGGGGGATAGATTGGTAGGAAAAGACCATCGCTCGTCCCCGACCGCCACTCATAAGGAAGACAATCAATAAATAAATCATGCTCCGACTTCATCACATAACGGTTCACCATACGTGCATGCTACGGGAATCACAAACTTTAACAGAAGTATTTCTCAAATTCATAACTACTCAACTAGCATGACTCTAATATCACCATCTTCATATCTCAAAATAGTTATCAAGTATCAATCTTTTCTTAGTATTCAACGCACTCGAAAGAAAGTTTTACAAATCTTGAATACTAAGCATATTATTATTAAGAAAATTACCATGCTATTAAAGACTCTCAAAATAATCTAAGTGAAGCATGAGAGATCAATAGTTTGTTTAAACAAATCCACCACCGTGCTCTAAAATATATAAGTGAAGCACATAGAGCAAAACTATAAAGCTCAAAAGATATAAGTGAAACAAATAGAGTATTCTATCTAATTCCAATTTATGTATGGCTCTCTCAAAAGGTGTGTACAGCAAGGATGATTGTGGCACACTAAAAAACAAAGAAACAAATAATACAAGACGCTCCAAGCAAAACACATATCATGAGGTGAATAAAAATATAGCTCCAAGTAAAATTACCGATGGAAGTAGACGAAAGAGGGGATGCCTTCCGGGGCATCCCCAAGCTTTGAATTTTTGGTGTCCTTGGATTATCTTGGGGGTGCCATGGGCATCCCCAAGCTTAGGCTCTTGCCACTCCTTGTTCCATAATCCTTCAAAAGATTTCACCCAAAACTTGAAAACTTCACAACACAAAACTCAGTAGAAATCTCGTGAGCTCCGTTCGAGAAAGAACACAAAAAACCACTTCAAGGTACTGTAGTGAACTCATTCTTTATTTATATTGGTGTTAAACCTACTGTATTCCAACTTCTCTATGGATTATAAACTATTTTACTAGCCATAGAATCATCAAAATAAGCAAACAACACACAAAAAACAGAATTTGTCAAAAACAGAACAGTCTGTAGTAATCTGTAACTAACGCAAACTTCTGGAACTCCAAAAAATCTACCAAAATAGGACGACCTAGACAATTTGTTTATTGATCAGCATCAATTGGAATCATTGTTTTATCACGTTCTGGTGATTTTAACAATTGTTTTCATGAACAAAAAGTTTCTGAAAATTACAGCAAGATCAAATAACTATCATCCAAGAAGATCCTATAGGTTTAACTTGGCACAAACACTAATTAAAACACAAAACCACATCTAAACAGAAGGTAGATGGATTATTTATTAATAAAAAGCAAGGAAAAATATTGGGTTGTCTCCCAACAAGTGCTTTTCTTTAAAGCCTTTTTAGCTAGGCAATGAGATTTCGATGATGCTCACAAGAAAGGCAAGAATAGAGGCACAAAGAGAGCATCATAAAACATGTGACAAACACACTTAAGTCTAACATAATTCCTATGCATAGGCATATTATAGGCAAACAAATCGTCGTAAGCAAAAACTAGCATATGCAAGGAAGCGGAAAGGAACAATAGCAATCTCAACATAACGAGAGGTAATTTAGTAACATGAAAATTTCTATAACCATATTTTCCTCTCTCGTAATAATTACATGTAGGATCATAAGAAAATTCAATAATATAGCTATCACGTAACATATTCTCAACACGATCCACATGCATGCGAAGTTGACACTCTTCCAAAATAGTGGGATTATCATTAACTAAAGTCATGATTTCTCCAAGCCCACTTTTATCAAAAATTTCATAAGATTGAATGTTATCCAAATATGTGGGATCTAAAGTTGACACTCTTCCAAACCCACTTCCAATATTATTACAAACACTATTATCAATCTTATATTCATCATGGGGCTTAAATAAATTTTCAATATCATAAGAAGAATCTCCCCAATCATGACAATTGGACATAGCAAACCTAGCATC